>NW_027254357.1:300000-512323 GCF_044704955.1 Pristiophorus japonicus | reverse complement strand
AATAAAGTATATATTTTTATACACCTCAGCCTCCACTACTCCAAATAAAACATCCCCAGCCTATCCATTCTTTCCTCATAGCTAAAATTCTCCAGTCCAGGCAACATCCTCGTAAATTTCCTCTGTACCATCTCTGGTGCAATCACATCTTTCCTGTAATGTGGTGATCAGAACTGCACGTTGTACTCTAGCTGTGGCCTAACTCGAGTTTAGACAGTTCAAGCATGACCTCTTATATTCTATGCCTCGGCTAACAAAGACAAGTATCCCGTATGATGCCTTATCCGTATGTACCTGTCCTGCTACCTTCAGGGATCTGTGAACAAGCACTCCAATGTCCTTCTGTTCCTCTGCACTTCTCAGTGTTGTAGGGGGTGGTGTGTGAGGTCAGGTTCACCTCTGACCTTCTGAGTGGTTCGAATCGCTCCCACTCCCTGGGTTCTAGAATTTGGATTTATTTGGGGGATGTGACAAAGTGCAAGAGACAACTGGTTTGGTGCAAAGAACTTCGATTTTATTAAGGACAAAAAAATACAATGTCAAACGTAATCATTCAAAATAAAGAACACTGTATCACACATTCAAAGGGGTTACATAAATAATACACCTCCCACCTCCCAATGCCTAACTCTGACTAGGTTAAACTCCAGGGCAAACAGGGACTATGCTCACCGATTCTTTACTGGTAGTTGGCGGTGGTTCGCGATTTCGGGATTCGCTAAATTCTGCAGGTTCTGCTTGCCGTACCCCAAACGTCGTAGAAGACTTCTTTCTGCACAATCAGTTGGGTCATGTCCGCTGATGCGGTAGGGCACGTTTTGGACTTATCAGCTAAGTACCCACTTTCTTTCGTTAGAAATAGGTTTCAAAGTCTCTTTAGGTAGTGTTTTCACCTGTTGGTAGTCAGCACTAGATTCTAGAGTGGAAACTTTCGAATCTTCGGTTTCTTCTTTGAGGAGTTTTGTTTCGGAGTTGTTCGATCGCGGTGTTTTCGATGGTCCCATGTTGGCTGTGGTCGGTTGCTGCCGCGATGGTGATGTTCTTCCTTCCTTTTCGATAGCAGGGCAGTGTGGCCCTGGTAGTGTCGTTGAGGCTGGAGAGGCTTGTTGCAACTGCTGCGGTGGTCTCTCTCTCTTCCCTTCTTGATGCTCTATGATGCTGATACTGTCCTCTCAAGCAAAAGCATTGTTCTTCTAAGCATTGCCTACTTTGGTTAAAACAGGGCCCCAGTTATACTTTTGGAGCTGTTCTAATCTTCGCGCCAAATCATTCCTGATTCTTTGTTTAATTTTTGGCAGGCTTGATATCTCTTTGTCATATTTTGGCGGGCTCATTAAATGTTAACCTGTCTCGGAAGTGTCGATCTTCTAAATCTGTTTCTTGTTGGAAAAATTAGCTTTGGTATTTGCAATGTCTGCCTCAGTTTTGGTTTTCCATGCGGGCTGGATGTGCCATTGTCATTATGCATGTGCTGGAATGGATTTTCTGCTCACGGTGATGGCTGGCGATCTCTGGGTTGATTGTTGCTATGTTAATGTCCCCGGGGGAGAAGGGTTTTCAAGTTTACACAATTTCCCCAGACAATTTGTTTTAGCTTCAATACCCCAGATAGTTTCAATACTCAAAACTGGTTTCTTTGAAGGTTAGTTCCTTTAGTTCTTAGCCCTTCCCACATGGACTCAATCTACCTTGTAAAATCCCAAATTTGATTAAAACTTGTAGTTTCTTCCAGGTGCACTTTAGGATCTCAAACTTTCTGGTAGATAGTTCCAAATTAAATTTCCTTTCCAATGAGTCCAAACACTCAGGGATGGGGGGGTTCCCACGAATTTTGCAATTCTACAGTGTCCTACCATTTATTGTGTATTCTCTTGCTTTGTTAGCCCTATCAAAATGTATTACCTCACACTTCTCCGGATTAAATGCCATTTGCCACTGTTCTGCCCACCTGACCAGTCCATTCCTGCAGTCTACAGCTTTCTTCAACATTATCAACCACATGGCCAATTTCAGTATCATCTGCAAACTTCTTCATACCACTTGACTTCTTCAAGTGTAAATCATAGATATATACCACAAAAAGCAAGAGATCTAGTACTGAGCCCTGTGGAACCCCACTGGAAACAGCCTTCTCGTCACAAAAACACCCATCGATCATTACCCTTTGCTTACTGCCTATGAGCCAATTTTGGATCTAATTTGCTACTTTGCCTTGGCGCTTACTTTCGTGACCAGAGTGCCATGTGGAACCTTATCAAAAGCCTTGCTAAAATCCATATCCACATCAAATGCACTATCTTCATCGACCCTCTTTGTTACTAATATGTCCTTACTATACAGTATAAATGCACACGAGGCCCATACTTGAGAGAAGGTCACTCTGTGACCAGTAACCTTTATTAGCCAGCACTAAAGTGATGAAGGTGGGTGGAGCTTCCCCTTTTATTCCTGAAAGTCCAGGTTAGGAGTGTCTCCCACAAGTACACCATAGTGGTCAATGTTCCCACGGTGTACAACTTAGGTCAGTTTATACATGGGTTACAATGACAGTTGAATACATGACAATAACAGAGACAGCAGAAGGGGAGAAAGGGGAAACAAATTGGGAAGAGGAAGGAAGTCAGTATAATCCCAGGGAGAGTGGTGTAGAATGGGATACCTTGGAGACACATGAACCAATCATAGCCGTAATAACCACTTCTTCACGACGTAATGCGCACAACAACATCACCAGTAACCATACCGACTCACTGTCCATATCTGGTGCTGACGCCATGGCGTGTAGCCACGAGTTGGGGCCCATTAATGATGGGGACGACCCACTGGAAGTTAATAGGAGGTGGGCAAATTTCAGGAGGGGTCACCCCGAGTTGGAAGAGAGAGACTTAACACGAGTCCTCTTCTTGGCCTGTTCCACTTCCCTGAAAGATAATCTGCCAGAAGCTGTCCTCCAGGCTGCCGCAGTGGCCGATGTACTCATGACCGAGATCCGAAACCATTTAGGGATCCGAAACTTGAACTTAATGGCTCTGCTTAATCAGACCAAGCAGCGCCCAGAAGAGACCCCGAGAGCCCCCAGTAATCGCCTGTATGATATCGATCAACGTACGCAGAACGAGGCACCCGCAAATGCTACAGTAGGAAAGAATCAGGAACAATTTAAATTGATGTTCCTGACCCAACTCCACCCTTTAGTTAAAACCACCCTGGGAATAGCCATGAGGCGCACCAATCAGTGGACAGATATAGAGACCAACGCTCAAATAGCCTGGGAGATGGGAAAAGACCAGTTAAAGGGGAAGTCACCACTAACTACAAATAAACCAGTGTCAACGGTGGAGGGATCTCGAAACTACCCCTTTAAGGGACAGTGCTTTAATTGTAAGAACGTAGGCTACCTAGCAAAAGACTGCAGCAGACCCAGACCACCCCGAACCATGTTACAACGCATAGATACCTCCTGAGGGACGAATACAAGCCCTCTGGGACAGATCAGTGATTTCATCAATTGATCAGCCTTATACAAACCCAAATTGCCACGGGGAGGATGCAAAATGATTTAGCGGTGCACGTAATCAACAATGCACACTCATTAGAGAGACCCATTCCAGGATCGACCCTGTGACTGGGTCCGGCCCCCAAAGATTGGTGGGAAGTAGAGTTCCGATGTGATGGTAGCGGGAGACCAGTAGTCCGTGTTGTCTTAAAAGGGGGCAGGCAGCAGCTTATCGATACTGGCTCAGCCGTTACCACCATCCACACCCCATACCCTGAACGGCATGCGGCGGCGGGCAAGGGTTATATGACCCTTAAAGGGTTTAACGGTGATACAACCACCGGGTATACAGGGAAGGCCACTGAACTTCAGTTGGGAGGCTTCACCTGTTAGGTTCCAGAAGCTGTGGCGAAATTAATTTGGGAACACCTAGCGGTGTTTGCCACGTGCAAGCATGACTGTGGAAAAATGGCAGGCAAGGAATCTATTGAGGGACCCCCCCACTCATTCACTAAACAGTACCCCACCCCAAGGGAGAGTCACCCTTACATCCGGGACACCATAAAATCCCTAGTCGAGCAGGGTGTTCTTAGGGCAGGCACTTTCACGACCAATTCACCCGCATGGCCGGTTAAAAAGTCTGATAGCAACTGGCGACTGACTATTGATTACAGAATTCTGTAACACCAGCCTGCTCACCGGTAGTAAGAGAAACTCCGACCATATTATCTCAAATTCCTGCTGGTTCCAAGTAGTTCTCGACCCTCGACATCGCCAATAGATTCTGGAGTATCCCTGTTAAAGGGGAAGCCTAGTACAAATTTGCATTCACATTTGAGGACCAGGGCTACACCTGGACATGCCTGCCTCAGGGGTTCCACAATGTCCCCACGATATTCCACAAAAGAATGGCTGCAATTTTAAAAGACTTTTCCCTCCCGAACTGCTTGCTGCAGTACGTAGACGACCTGCTGCTGGCAACCGACAGCATGGAGGAGCATCTGTCCCTTTTGCACAAACTTTTGACATTGTTGGCTCAGGCGGGACTAAAGGTGAATCCCCGTAAGGCTCAATTAGTAAAAAAAAAAAGGGTCACCTTTCTAGGAGTGTCCATTTCTCCAGAGGGATCGTCCCCTGACTCTCACAAGGTGGAGATAATACAGCGACTGCCATTATCCACTTCGAAAACAACCCCACGATCTGTCTTGGGTTTTGTGGGGTATCAAAGGAACTTTATCCCAGGCTTTGCAGAGTGTGCAAAGCCCCTGTATGATTTAATAAAACTGCAGGGTGATGACATACGCCCGGCATGGACTAATACCCACACCCAGTCTGTGGCTAAATTAAAAACTGCAGTGATGCAGGCCGTATGTCTGATCCCTCCTGACCCCACGCAGCCCTTCCATTTGGAGGTCAGGGCCACAGAGCAAAGCCTCACTGCAGTTCTGTGCCAAATGTGAGCTGATTGACTACAGCCCATTGTATATGCGACTCGAATCCTGCAGGGGGCAGAAAAGACATATACCGCATGTGAGCGCTACCTACTGGCCGCCTTCTGGTCGGTTCATCACTTTACCTTTTATTACAGGGTTACAGGCAACAATCCTGCACAGCGGACACACATCTCTGAAACAACTGATGAAACCTGGAGATTCGCTAGTTTTCTCGCAGCACCTCAGCAAATGGATATTGGAATTTATGGAAAGAGACATTGATATCATTTCAAAACCCGCCACCTTGCTGCCACAATTTCTGATCTATGAGGGGGACCTGCATGAAAATCCGTTACCCCTGATTAACTTTGAGACCCATCCTGTGCAGAAAAAGCCCATACAGGGTGTCCCAGATGTCTACATCGATGGGTCCTCATATCACATTGAAGGATCCCCTCACACCGGATATGCTGTGGTATTGCCAGAAAGAACCATCCAGCGAAGATGCAACAGTCTTCACAATATGCAGAAATTGATGCACTTCTAACTTCTGTAAAGGAAACCTCAGATAGACCCGTGAATATTTGGTCCAATAGTGCCTATGCTATAAACACCATGCTCTCCTTGCCCCTATATCACAAAAATGACTATTGTACAATAGCCAGGAAGGCCCTGGTCCTTGGGCCCTGGTTACGCCTGCTCTGGTCATACCTTAAACAGCGATCCCAGCCCTGCTTCATAGGAAAGGTAGCAGCCCGTAGAAAAGGAGGTCCACATAATGAGGGAAATTCCAGAGCAGCCAAGGATGCTGCGATTGATGGGGAGATAGAGGATATAGTTGTTGAGCCCTGCAATGCTGTTAGCAAGGCCTCCCCAACAGATCACCTAGATTTAAAATCCCTGCAGCAGCAATACTGGTCATATACTGTTGTAAGCGCCTGGCACGAGGAAGGCAGACCCATTCCTCAACCAACAGCCTGAGCCCCCAATACCAGACTAGCCACTGCCCCTGACTGAGATGAGCAGTTGCTGATGTTCAAAAGAAAGCCAAACGTCTGCCCGGTGGTGTGTGTTCCACCAGAGGTGGGTCAGGAACTGCTTTCCCTCTTTCACTCCCACCCCACAGCAGGGCACTATTCGGCCTTGGTAACCTTCTACAAGGTAGCATCCACAGCTTGGTGGCCTTCCATGAGGGAAACAATCGACCAATACGTGGTATGATGCCTACTGTGCCACAACTCAATCCTCCCGCATGCACTAACCGAGCCTTGCTTCAAAGTGCATCCCCACCTCCAGGGCCATGGACTCACCTCCAGATAGACTTCATTGGGCCACTTCCACAGGCGCAAGGCAATTTTCAGCATGCCCTAGTGGTGGTGGATCAATTCACTAAATGGATCGAAGCATCCCAAGTCACTCCAACACCGCAATCACAGCAGCCAAAAGACTAATGAATCATGTGTTTTGTAGTTGGGGAGTACCAGTACAAGCGGACAGCGATCAAGGTTCACACTTTACCGGTAAAACTTTTACCCACCTACAGGAAATTTGGGGGATAAAACACAAATTGCATATTGCTCACCACCCCCAGTCATCCAGAGGGGTCGAAAGGGGGAACAGGGCCCTCAAGTTAATGATTAAAAAAATTGTGCACGGACCACCCCACTCAATGCCCCTGATGGGCAGAGAGATGTTCATCAGAGAACTCCACAATGAGCACCCGGGCATTGTCATGAAGAAGATAATTGCCAGGTCACACGTTTGGTGGCCAGGGATAGATGCAGATCTGGAACTTTGTGTTTGCAGGTGCTACACGTGTGCCCCCCCCGTTAGCCCCTAGTCCTGGCCCGCCAAGCCATGGTCACGCATCCATGTGGGCTACGTAGGTCCTTTCATGGGAAAAATGCTTTTGGTTGTAGTAGACACCTACTCCAAATGGATCGAGTGTGACATTCTCAATTCAAGCACATCCCCTGCCACGGTAGAAAGTCTACGGGCAATGTTCGCAGCCCTTGGTCTACCGGATGTCTTGGTCAGCGACAATGGCCCGTGCTTTACAAGCATTGAATTCAGGACTTCATGGCAGGCAATGGTATCAACCATGTCAGAACGGCACCATTCAAACCGGCCTCAAACGGCCAGGCAGAACGAGCAGTGAAGATAATCAAACGGGATGCTCAGAATCCAAAGTGTTTCCCTACAAACCCGCTTATCACGCCTCCTGTTGGCCAATAGATCCCGACCACACTCGTTCACAGGGGTCCCACCTGCAGAGCTGCTAATGAAAAGGACGCTCAAAACCAGGTTATCCCTTATACACCCCACTATGAAAGAAATTGTTGAGAACAGGCGCAGGTCACAATGTGACTACCATGACAGGAATGCGAGGGCGCGATGTATCAATGTCAATGATCCTGTCTTTGTCCTCAACTATGCTGCATGGCCTAAATGGCTCGCAGGCACTGTGATTGCCAAAGAGGGGAATAGGATTCCGGTAGTTAAACTTACCAATGGACAAATCTGCCGCAAACACGTGGATCAAACAAAAAGGAGGTTCAGCAACCCCATAGAAGAAGCAGAGGAAGAACACGATGTAGAGTTCACTCCTCCACAGGTGACCGAACACCGGAACCAAGCGGAGGAGAGCCCAGTCACTGTGGGCAGTCCGGACAGGCCTGAGGCACCGCAAACAGCAGACATTCAGGCCAGCACTCAACGACCGGAGTCCCAACTCAGGTGCTCTACAAGGGAGCATAAACTACCAGAGAGACTTAACCTGTGATCCCAATAAGACTTTGGCGGGGGAGGTGATGTCGTGTATTCAACTGTCATTGTAACCCATGTATAAACTGACCTAAGTTGTACACCGTGAGAACATTGACCACTAGGTGGTGAACTTGTGGGAGACACTCCCAACCTGGACTTTCAGGTATAAAAGGGGAAGCTCCACCCACCTTCATCACTTCAGTGCTGGCTCATAAAGGTTACTGGTCACAGAATGACCTTCTCTCAAGTATGGGCCTCGTGTGCATTTATACTGTATAGTAAGGACAGATTAATTATGGCTCCCCGTGTTACTGCGGCTACCAGGGCCTGCTGCTTCCCTAAGTTACTTTTTAGCCTCGCTATTTCTAGTCGGCACTGGGAGTGATCTGTTTCCCTATGTGGCTTCTTAATGACTTCTCTTAATGCAGCTCTAGCATCTTCTATCTCTTGCTGGAGCCTCAAGTTTTCCAATTTATATATTTTTAACTCTAATTTGTTTTCATTTGCTTCGACATTTAAGTTTGAAAGGCTTTGTTGCTTGTTCGGCCGCTCTTTCTAATTGCTTAATACTGTGGTTTAAGTGGCCAATTTCTTGTCTTAAATGCTGTATTTCTCCCTCTTTTAACTGCTTCACAAGTTGGAGGCCTTCTTCCTTTCACTGTTTTATACCTTCAATCTCTCTTTCTTTGAACTGAATCTCTTGCAATTCTTTCAAATCTTGTATCACTTTGGCGTCTTGCCTCATTAATTCCTCATCTCTCCAGGCACAATAAAAAGCGCTAAACGCTATGAGACTGCCCATTGTGATCTCAGCTCTCCCCTATCTACCCTCTCCTGGATAATTCTCACCATCTCCCAAAATGAGGCAGATCTACCCTCGTGCTGTGCCTGTGCCCTTAACTTCTGCGTCTTGTATTGGGAGCTTTTTGGACAACCTCTCCTGATAAACTAGCTCAGCATTACTTTTTATTGTGGCTTTCTGTCCATGACCGATCCCTTCATCCTATGTCTTTTGAATATAACTACTGGTGGATCCCCACTTAAACAGTTCCAACCCACCCTACTTAAACAGTTACAACTATCGAGACGACTGCTCCCCTAAGACGCAACTCCCGATCCGTTTAATTGTTTCAATTATAATCGCAACACAGGTTAGAATCGCAACTCCCGAGATTTCCAATTGTTCAAAATAATCATCAAAAAGCTGTCTCGCCAGTTGCCGGCATTCTCCACCAATTTTGTAGGATTTCTGAATCTCTCTGGGCTTACATTTGACAGTGAGACGATTCTTTCAGAACAATTGTCAGTTTATTAAAAACACACATATGCATTTAACAGCAGTCGTCAAATATCCTATAGATCTACCTTAGTTACAACAGAGATACAATGAGGTTTTAATAAAAAAGTGATATACGTTACGCCCCTTTTGCTGGCTGGTTTGAACATACAGCATGCTGATTTGGTTGCTCTTCAACAGGTCTTTTGCCGTGTGTCCAGCAGGGAGAGAAGAAAGAGAAAAGTTCCTGGCTTGCGTTTTTATATTCCTCAAGGCCATTGTCCTCAGAAAGTCTCCCGATTGGCCTTTGGTTCCAGGGCAGCTTCTTATTGGCTCTTCTAACACATGTGGCTGTCTGGACTGGCTCAGCCATCTCTGATTAGTTTAAGTGGCTTTCCAATACACAAAACCCATGCGGCAGCTCTGTGGGCTTCCATTTTATCTCAACACAAACAGGCCTTTCCGTTAATCTACACTTTTAACATTTATACACACACATAATCAATTTTAATCATTAATAAACACTTTTATTCTTACACATCCCTGCAGTTTATATATTCCTAGGGTTTCTTCAGTATTGAGCCCTCAGTATCTATCATTAGCCCCCCGTTTTTTCTATATCCTATCCTGTATGCCCTTTGATATCCGTAGGATCTAGATTTGTTAGTCCCAATCCTTTTCCTTAAGGGAACATACTTGCCCTAAATCCTCAGGATCTCCTCCTTGGAGTTCGAGCAGCGCGAGTCAGGGGTGCGTGGAGAGGCCTATAACGGCCCAACGTCGGAGGAGGAGCGGCAGTTCGAGCAGCGCGAGTCGGGGTGCGTGGAGAGGCCTATAACGGCCCAACGTCGGAGGAGGAGCGGCAGTTCGAGCAGCGCGAGTCGGGGTGCGTGGCGAGGCCTATAACGGCCCAACGTCGGAGGAGGAGCGGCAGTTCGAGCAGCGCGAGTCGGGGTGCGTGGCGAGGCCTATAACGGCCCAACGTCGGAGGAGGAGCGGCAGTTCGAGCAGCGCGAGTCGGGGTGCGTGGAGAGGCCTATAACGGCCCAACGTCGGAGGAGGAGCGGCAGTTCGAGCAGCGCGAGTCGGGGTGCGTGGAGAGGCCTATAACGGCGTGGCTTGTACAGCTCCAGCCGGGAGAAAAAGCAAAAAAGAAGTAGAAAGAAATCAAAAGGTGACATCACAGCCAAAGGTGCAAGTGATTGGCTGGTGATTGGTGAGTAGCTTTCCTTTTTCTTTTTTATATCAGTAAGTAACCCGTTAACATTGTTGTCTTTTTCTTTTTTATATCAGTAAGTAATCTGTTAACATTGTTGTCTTTTTCTTTTTTATATCAGTAATTAATCTGTTAACATTGTTGTCGCCAAATTAAGTGTATCGAAGGGTTAAGTCATGGCAGGAGAGCTCGGTCATGTGATATGCTCCTCCTGTACCATGTGGGAACTCAGGGACACTTCCGGTGTCCCTGACGACTACGTGTGCGGGAAGTGTATCCGCCTCCAACTCCTGACGGACTGCGTTGCGGAATTGGAGCTGAGGGTGGATTCACTCTGGAGCAGCCACGATGCTGAGAATGACGTGAGTAGCACATGTAGCGAGTTGGTCTTACCGCAGGTGAAGGGTCCACAGCCAGCTAGGGAATGGAAGATTAGCAGGGAGAGCAGTGCAAGGAAGGTAGTGCAGGGGTCCCCTGCAGTCATCCCCCTGCAAAACAGATACACTGCTTTGAGTACTGTTGAGGGGGATGACTCATCGGGGGAGGGCAGTAGCAGCCAAGTTCATGGCACCGTGGCTGGCTCTGTTGCACAGGAGGGCAGGAAAGAGTGGGAGAGTGATAGTGATAGGGGATTCAATTGTAAGGGGAATAGATAGGCGTTTCTGCGGCCGCAACCGAGACTCCAGGATGGTATGTTGCCTCCCTGGTGCAAGGGTCAAGGATGTCTCGGAGCGGGTGCAGGACATTCTGAAAAGGGAGGGAGAACAGCCAGTTGCCGTGGTGCACATTGGTACCAACGACATAGGTTAAAAAAAAAGGGATGAGGTCCTACGAGACGAATTTAAGGAGCTAGGAGCTAAATTAAAAAGTAGGACCTCAAAAGTAGTAATCTTGTGATTGCTACCAGTGCCACGTGTTAGTCAGAGTAGAAATCGCAGGATAGCGCAGGTGAATATGTGACTTGAGCAGTGATGCGGCAGGGAGGGATTCAAATTCCTGGGGCATTGGAACCAGTTCAGGGGGAGGTGGGACCAGTACAAACCAAAGGGTCTACACCTAGGCAGGACCGGAACCAATGTCCTCGGGGGAGTGTTTGCTAGTGCTGTTGGGGAGGAGTTAAACTAATATGGCAGGGGGATGGGAACCAATGCAAGGAGACAGAGCTAAACAAAATGGAGACAGAAGCAAAAGACAGAAAGGAGATGAGGAAAAGTGGAGGGCAGAGAAACCCAAGGCAAAAAACAAAAAGGGCCACTGTACAGCAAAATTCTAAAGGGTCAACATGCAATAAAAAGGTAAGCCTGAAAGCTCAGTGCCTCAATGCGAGGAGTATTCGGAACCCAGGAGAGGGCTCTGAGCGAGTTAGAGTGGGTGAGAGCGCAGATGAACAGGACCCCAAGAAAGAATGCAAAAGGTAGGAGGCAACAGAGCAGAGTAGCACTGGGGTAAGTGTAAACCAAAAGGTGATAGGAAGGGACAATATGTATGAATATAAAGGGGCTGCAGGAGGGGTCAAAACTAAAAATCATGGTTTAAAAACTAGTATTAAAACACTCTACCTAAACGCATGCAGCATTCAAAATAAAGTAAATGAGTTGACGGCACAAATCATTACAAATGGGTATGATTTGGTGGCCATTACAGAAACGTGGTTGCAGGGTGGCCAAGACTGGGAATTAAACATATAGGGGTATCTGACAATTCGGAAGGATAGACAAGAAGGGAAAGGAGGTAGGGTAACTCTGTTAATAAAGGATGATATCAGGGCAGTTGTGAGAGATGATATTGGCTCCAACGAACAAAATGTTGAATCATTGTGGGTGGAGATTAGAGATAGTAAGGGGAAAAAGTCACTGGTCAGCGTAGTTTATAGGCCCCCAAATAATAACTTCTTGGTGGGGCGGACAATAATCAAGGGAATAATGGAGGCATGTGAAAAAGGAACAGCAGTAATCATGGGGGATTTTAACCTACATATCGATTGGTCAAATCAAATTGCACGGGGTAGCCTGGAGGAGGAATTCATAGAATGCATACGGGATTGTTTCTTATGTTACAGAACTTACAAGGGAGCAAGCTATCTTAGATCTGGTCCTATGTAATGAGACAGGAATAATAAACGATCTCCGAGTAAAAGATCTTCTCGGAATGAGTGATCACAGTATGGTTAAATTTGTAATACAGATTGAGGGTGAGGAAATAGTGTCTCAAACGAGCGTACTATGCTAAAACAAAGGGGACTACAGTGGGATGAGGGCAGAGTTGGCTAAAGTAGACTGGAAACACAGACTAAACGGTGGCACAATTGAGGAACAGTGGAGGACTTTTAAGGAGCTCTTTCATCGTGTTCAACAAAAATATATTCCAGTGAAAAAGAAGGGCGGTAAGAGAAGGGATAACCAAGGAAATAAAGGAGAGTATCAAATTAAAAATCAATGCGCATAAGGTGGCCAAGGTTAGTGGGAAACTAGAAGATTGGGAAAATTTTAAACGACAGCAAAGAATGACTAAGAAAGCAATAAAGAAAGGAAAGATAGATTACGAAAGTAAACTTGCGCAAAACATAAAAACAGATAGTAAAAGCTTTTACCGATATATAAAATGGAAGAGAGTGACTAAAGTAAATGTTGGTCCCTTAGAAGATGAGAAGAGGGATTTAATAATGGGAAATGTGGAAATGGCTGAGATCTTGAACAATTATTTTGCTTCGGTCTTCACAGTGGAAGACACAAAAACCATGCCAAAAATTGCCGTTCACGGGAAGATGGGAAGGGAAGACCTTGAGACAATCACTATCACTAGGGAGGTAGTGCTGGACAGGCTCATGGGACTCAAGGTAGACAAGTCCCCTGGTCCTGATGAAATGCATCCCAGGGTATTAAAAGAGATGGCGGAAGTTATAGCAGATGCATTCGTTATAATCTACCAAAATTCTCTGGACTTTGGGGAGGTACCAGCGGATTGGAAAGCAGCTAATGTAACGCCTCTGTTTAAAAAAAGGGGCAGACAAAAGGCAGGTAACTATAGGCCGGTTAGTTTAACATCTGTAGTGGGGAAAATGCTTGAAGCTATCATTAAGGAAGAAATAGCGGGACATCTAGATAGGAATAGTGCAATCAAGCAGACGCAACATGGATTCATGAAGGGGAAATCATGTTTAACTAATTTACTGGAATTCTTTGAGGATATAACCAGCATGGTGGATAGAGGTGTACCGATGGACGTGGTGCATTTAGATTTCCAAAAGGCATTCGATAAGGTGCCACACAAAAGGTTACTGCAGAAGATAAAGGTACGCGGAGTCAGAGGAAATGTATGAGCATGGATCGAGAATTGGCTGGCTAACAGAAAGCAGAGAGTCGGGATAAATGGGTCCTTTTCGGGTTGGAAATCGGTGGTTAGTGGTGTGCCACAGGGATCGGTGCTGGGACCACAACTGTTTACAATATACATAGATGACCTGGAAGAGGGGACAGAGTGTAGTGTCACAAAATTTGCAGATGACACAAAGATTAGTGGGAAAGCGGGTTGTGTAGAGGACTCAGAGAGGCTGCAAAGAGATTTAGATCGGTTAAGCGAATGGGCTAAGGTTTGGCAGATGGAATACAATGTCGGAAAGTGTGAGGTCATCCACCTTGGAAAAAAGAACAGTAAAAGGGAATATTATTTGAATGGGGAGAAATTACAACATGCTGCAGTGCAGAGGGATCTGGGGGTCCTTGTGCATGAATCCCAAAAAGTTAGTTTGCAGGTGCAGCAGGTAATCAGGAAGGTGAATGGAATGTTGGCCTTCATTGCGAGAGGGATGGAGTACAAAAGCAGGGAGGTCCTGCTGCAACTGTACAGGGTATTGGTGAGGCCGCACCTTACTTAAGGAAGGATATACAAGCCTTGGACGGGGTACAGAGACGATTCACTAGGCTGATTCCGGAGATGAGGGGGTTACCTTATGATGATAGATTGAGTAGACTGGGTCTTTACTCATTGGAGTTCAGAAGGATGGGGGTGATCTTCTAGAAACATTTAAAATAATGAAAGGGATAGACCAAGATAGAGGCAGAGAGGTTGTTTCCACTGGTTGGGGAGACTAGAACGAGGGGACACAGCCTCAAAATACAGGGGAGTCAATTTAAAACCGAGTTGAGAAGGAATTTCTTCTCCCATAGGGTTGTGAATATGTGGAATTCTCTACCCAAGGAAGCAGTTGAGGCTAGCTCATTGAATGTATTCAAATCACAGATAGATAGATTTTTAACCAATAAGGGAATTAAGGGTTATGGGGAGCGGGCGGGTAAGTGGAGCTGAGTCCACGGCTGGATCAGCCATGATCTTTTTGAATGGCGGAGCAGGCTCGAGGGGCTAGATGGCCTACTCCTGTTCCTAATTCTTATGTTCTTATGTTCTTATTGAATGCCTCCCACTGCTCTGACACTTTTTTCAGTCTACTTTGGCTAAATCACATCTCAGTTTAGTAAAATTTATTTTTCCCAATTTGAAACTTTTATTTCTGGTCTATCTTTGTCCTTTTCCATAACTACCCTAAATCTAACTGAGTTATGATCACCAGCACCAAAATGATCTCCCACTGATACCACTTCCACCTGCCCAGCTTCATTCCTGAAGACTAAGACCAGAATCGCCCCCTCCCTTGTTGGGCTTGCTAAGTACTGGCTAAAAGGTTCTCCTGAATGCATTTTTAGGAATTCTGCGTCCTCTATACACTTCACACTGATTTTATCCCAGTTAATATTGGGGTAGTTAAAATCCCCTACTATTGCTGCCCTATAGTTTTTGGACTTTTCAGAAATTTGCCACATATTTTCTCTTCTATCTCGCTCAGACTGTTTTCAATTGGGGAAAAGCCAATTTTACTGCAGAAATGCAAGTTCTTTCTCTTCCCAGACACCACCTGTGGCCACTATTTATATTCCAACTGCTGCCTCCGGTGATTTCCTGCGGGATGGGATCAGCGGCACTGGAAAAGGTTTGTAATGCCCACTTACACGACAGCACCGATTAGGGTTGCCAAGCCTGAGTCTCCAGGAATTAAAGATTAATCTCCTGGGCACTGCTGAGAGCAACCCTGGCATTAAAGAAAAATGATTTCAATGCTTTTATAAAAATGTTGGTGATGGGAAAGAAAAGGCTATTTGACTGACAGTCAAGAATCATCCCATCGGGTAACGAAGAGTGTGTTCACGTTCCAGTTGGGCCTGGTGGGGCCGGACACCACGGGGAAGGACATGCTGGGTGACCAATGGGGAGAGTGCAGAGGCGGGGCATTTGGAGGGAGAGGGTCATGTGATGAAAGCTCCATGAATGTGACCAATTAGAGTTGGCAACCCGAGTATTGACAGCCGTCCCACTGCATGGGCTGGAGTGTGCTGTAAATAATCGAGGGGTGGATGCCTCCGATGGCGTGGAACGTGGAACTAAGGTGAGAGATTTTCCCCATCCTCATGCACCTATCGCACTTTTTCTGGCTGCAGATGGGAAACGCAAGTTAAGATTGTGAGATGTAAACACTGCTGCTGTTCCTCTGCAGAGTGGGGGTTAGTTGTTAACCTCGACTCCGCGGAACTGCCTAAGAGAAGGTTGTTAACACTGGGTACCCCAGGCTCCTGCGAGACAGAGAGAGCATTAATCACTCGTATGCTGAGAGTGTGCTGTATATAACTGATGGACACAAATATTTGTACTAATAAAGTGGCCGCCGTGTCTCTGATTGGCTCTCCATTATCACATGACGCATTGCTGATTGGTCCCCTTGGAGGATAAGCCACACCTTGAAGTTTCTCTGGAATGTGTAAATGGAACCACCCAGCCCAAGTTCTGACTGACATTGCAAATTGTAATTTGATCCATTCTGACTTCTGAAGCCATTGAGGACAGATTTCGAAAAACCCAGCAAAGGCCTCCCAAGTTCCAGCCGATGTCCCTTACCCCAATGCAAGCAACCTTACCCCCACCCCCTCTCCCCACCATAGATGGGGAATTGTGTGTGGATTGTTAACAGGTTTATTGGGTATGAAGTGAACAGTGACAGTGTCGTGACTTCTGGATTTTATCCACTCCAACGATGTCCCTTGCAACACACACACCGAGCTTTCCCCCTCATCCCATCTGTTCAACCCCCCCCCCCCCACCCGGCTCTCTCTCTCCCCCCACCCCCCACCAGTCTCTTCTCCCCCACCACTCTCCCCTCCCCCACCACTCTCCCCTCCCCCACCAATCTCCCCTCCCCCATCACTCTCCCCTCCCCCACACCACCACTCTCCACTCCCCCCCCCACCACCACTCTTCCCTCACCCCCACCACTCCCCCCCTGACCCCCAGTCTCTCTTCCCCCCTGTCTCTCTTTCCCCCCCCCGTCTCTCTGTCACCCCCAACCCCCCTAGTTCTTTGGTTCCCTCCCACCCCATCTCTGTTCCCCACAGTCTCTCTGCCTTCCCCCAAAGTCTCTCTGCCTCCCCCCACAGTCTCTCTTCCTCCCCTCACAGTCCCTCTTCCCCCCCCAGTATCTCTTCCCCCCCCAGTATCTCTTTCCCCCCCAGTATCTCTTTCCCCCCAGTATCTCTTTCCTCCCCCAGTATCTCTTTCCCCCCAGTATCTCTTTCCCCCAGTATCTCTTTCCCCCCCAGTATCTCTTTCCCCCCCCAGTATCTCTTTCCCCCCAGTATCTCTTTCCCCCAGTATCTCTTTCCCCCCAGTATCTCTTTCCCCCAGTATCTCTTTCCCCCCCAGTATCTCTTCCCCCCCAGTATCTCTTCCCCCCCAGTATCTCTTTCCCCCCAGTATCTCTTTCCCCCAGTATCTCTTTCCCCCCCAGTATCTCTTCCCCCCCCAGTATCTCTTTCCCCCCCAGTATCTCTTCCCCCCCAGTATCTCTTCCCCCCCAGTATCTCTTTCCCCCCAGTATCTCTTTCCCCCAGTATCTCTTTCCCCCCCAGTATCTCTTCCCCCCCCAGTATCTCTTTCCCCCCCAGTATCTCTTCCCCCCCAGTATCTCTTCCCCCCCAGTATCTCTTCCCCCCCAGTATCTCTTTCCCCCCAGTATCTCTTTCCCCCCAGTATCTCTTTCCCCCCCAGTATCTCTTTCCCCCCAGTATCTCTTTCCCCCAGTATCTCTTTCCCCCCCAGTATCTCTTTCCCCCAGTATCTCTTTCCCCCCAGTATCTCTTTCCCCCCCAGTATCTCTTTCCCCCAGTATCTCTTTCCCCCCCAGTATCTCTTTCCCCCAGTATCTCTTTCCCCCCCAGTATCTCTTCCCCCCAGTATCTCTTTCCCCCCCCAGTATCTCTTTCCCCCAGTATCTCTTCCCCCCCCAGTATCTCTTTCCCCCCCAGTATCTCTTCCCCCCAGTATCTCTTTCCCCCCCCAGTATCTCTTTCCCCCCCAGTATCTCTTCCCCCCCAGTATCTCTTTCCCCCCAGTATCTCTTTCCCCCAGTATCTCTTTCCCCCCCAGTATCTCTTCCCCCCCAGTATCTCTTCCCCCCCAGTATCTCTTTCCCCCAGTATCTCTTCCCCCCCCAGTATCTCTTTCCCCCCCAGTATCTCTTCCCCCCCAGTATCTCTTCCCCCCCAGTATCTCTTTCCCCCCCAGTATCTCTTTCCCCCAATATCTCTTTCCCCCCAGTATCTCTTCCCCCCCAGTATCTCTTCCCCCCCAGTATCTCTTCCCCCCCCAATCTCTCTTCTCCCTCACAGTCTCTCTTCCCCCCCCCAGTCTCTCTTTCCCCCCCCACTCTAGTCTCTCTCCCCCCCACTCCAGTCTCTCTTCCCCCGCTCCAATCTTTCTTCCCCCCCCCACTCCAGTCTCTCTTCGCCCCTCCCCAGTCTCTCTTCCCCCCTCCCCAGTCTCTCTTCCCCCATCCCCAGTCTCTCTCCCCCCACCGCAGTCTCTCTCTTCCCCCCCCACCGCAGTCTCCCTCTCCCCCTCCCCCCCGCAGTCGCTCTCTCTTTCCCACTCCCTCCCCCGCAGTCTCTCTCTCTCCCCCCCACCCCCGCAGTTTCTCTTTCCCACCGCCCCACACCTCGTCTCCTGCATTCCTTGATGTCTTTCTTGAACGTGAGCCTAGGCAGTGAACGGCAGCAGGCTATTCAACAGCAAGTGCCCTCATGTTTGAGCCAGCTCTTGCCCGATATATGTCGGTCCCAGCAGGGTGACGCTGGGCTGTGGATGGGAGTGCAAACCGTGCCTGTGTGTCTCTGGCCCGCCCTGTCTCCAGCTGAGGTGTGCTGGTGATGGCTGTAACAGAGTGTGGTTACTGATGGCTCCCATCCCTGTATAATTGAGGTTTAATATCACCGAGCTTTCAAAAGGAGGCCTACAATAAACACTTTTATATTCTGTCACTGCCCATTGGATTTTCTGGTGAGATCAGCTGATTTGCCCCCTTCTCCTACTCCCCCCAACCTGTGCTGTGCCTCACACTGGGGTATATGGCTGGCTCCACAGGCACTGGGCTGTTCTCCAGCACTTTGCCTGGGGCGATCATTCACATGTGACCTCGGCAATGAGTGACCACTGGCTGTTTAACCATGGGGGGCATTACAGCCGAGACTCTTGGGAGGAATTAAAAACATTGGCCAAAAAACATCCTGTACCCACGATGACCCTGCCTTCCCCCGCGTTACCAAGTTTTGATGAAATGAAAGATCCCTTCGCAGTATATGAGAGAAATATTTATTAAGAAAAGAATAGAGAGAAGTTCATCTCGGATTGTGGCACAGGGCAGCATTACACATTCTTGGGCCTGCTCTGCCCGTGTGCCTGTACATTCACACATTAGTTGCATTATTCGCTTCTGTTTCATTTACAGTACGTCGCACACTAATGTATGTAAGATACAGATTGGCTCGTTTCCACATCCACACTGGCAGCAACACATTCAGTTAATACAAGGCACAACATTAAAGTCACAAACAGAGAGACTTACATTTCTGTGGCGCCTTTCACAAACTCAGGACGTCCCAAAGTGCTTTACAGCTTGCTATGAGACCTTGCTGTGCCGTGTTTCCAACATTATACCAGTGCTGACAATTCACGCTTTGGGACGTCCTGGGGTTGTGAAAGGCGCCAGAGAAATGCAAGTTCTTTCTTTCCTCTCGGCCCCAAACCCAGCCCTGCTCGGGATCATTTAAACATTGCGACGGGGCAGAAGCTGTGGGCACCCCCACGAGGAGCTGCGTGAAGCAAGCAAAATTCAGAAGCACACAGCACTTACGAAGCAAAGGGAAATGATTCGCTTGTATCGGCTCATAAAGCAAAAGGAGATATTCCAAACACTTTTAAAAATAAAAACTATTGTTCATCAATGTGAGGGATGTTAACGGAAACCCTTCCCATTGCAGGATCTCATCAAACACTCCCTCCGCTCCACCCAGTCTCAGACAATTCCCCTCTCCCATTGTGTTATTTCCCCATCTCCCACAACAGCCCTCCCGTTGCCTCTCTGAGCGAGGCTGCCAGTTTTGTCCCATTGCCAATAACAACTGGGCTGAGACTGACCCAACTCATTTCACACAGTCAGTGGGGACCTCCATCCCTCGAGAGGGGGGCTTGAACCCAAGCACCCCACACATCCACCCCCCACAGGGGTGAAAGGCCCCCAGTCCAACCCACATCAACACCTCATTCTCCTCAACACGTTCTTCAACACACATCACCCTTCGTTCACATTAATCCTGTGGACGGGAAGGGGCAGGAGTTGGAGAAGGGGTTGAGGGGGAGGAGGAAGGGGAATGAGGAGCGATGAGGAGGAGGAGTGGATGAAAAGTAGGGGGGGAAGAGGAGGGGTAATGGTGACGATGGGAGGGGAAGAGGGAAACGAGGATGGTGGTGAGGGGCACAAGGATGGGGAGGAGGAGGGGCGGGGAGCAGGTGAGGGTGGGTGGCGACGATGGGGCTGACCCTCCCTTAGCCCTTCCCTTTCCCCACCCCCTCCCTTTCTCCCACCCCTTCCTACAAATAACCCCTTCAACTGGCCTTCTCCGTCACCCCATCTCCTTCCCCACAAATCCCCTCCTCGTCCCCCTCCACACAAATCCCCTCCTCTTCCCCCTCCACAAACATCTCTGCTCCCTATTCCCCATCTTTTCCCAGTTTCAGCTTAGATTGTTATTACCATTTCCTGCAGCAGCTTCAGCAGAGCCAGTGTCAGCACTTGTTAATTCTGGTTAATTAAGAAAATATGAAAACGAGGGTCGTTCACATATCCATTTATAGGTGAACGAGCAAGGCTCATCGTTCCACTGCCCGTTGTTCAATGTCTGTGCGCAATGTTCATTTTTACCATCATTATTGGGCTCTCCCGGTGCCCAGAACCTGCAATGCAGAGAATGGCAGGAGAATTAACCAGGGAGATAGAAGACTTGCCTCAATTCTATAATCGCTTCAGCAGCATCAAGGAATACAATGTTAGAACGACACTGTGATGGTGAGCCCAGGCAGGGTAGAGGTTTCTCAGACATGCTTTCCGATGGGCCAGGAATCCACGTAAAAGGTCATGGGGGATTCCAAAAGGTCAGAGTTGGACAAATATGTCAGCTTTGTTTAGTGGGTAGCTCTCTCATCTCTGAGTCAAGGTTGTGGGTTCAAGTCCCATTCCAGACACCTGAGCACAAAATCTAGGCTAACAGTCCAGGGCAGTACTGAGAGAATACTGCACTATGCCAGGCACCATCTTTTGGAGGAGAGGTTAAACCGAGACCCTGTCTCCCTCTCAGGTGAACATAACATTTCCCACAGCATTATTTGAAGAGAAGTTCTCCCCGGTGTACTGGCCAATATTTATCCCTCAACCAGTGTCACTAAAAGCGATTATCTAATCATTTATCTCTTTGCTGTTTCTGGGACCACATTGTGCACAAATTAGCTGGAACATTTCCAACATTACAACAGAAACTACACTTCACATGTACTTCATCAGATGTAAAGTGCTTTGGGACATCCTGAGCTGGTGAAAGGCGCTCTAGAAATGCAAGTTCTTTCTTTCTGCCCTTGACACCACCTGTGGCCACTACTCTTTTTATTCCAACTGCTGCCTCCGGTGATTTCCTGCAGGATGGGATCAGGGACACTGGAAAAGGTTTGTAATGCCCACTTACATTACAGCACTGATTAGGGTTGCCAACCCTCCAGAATTGTCCTGGAGTCTCCAGGAATTGAAGATTAATTTCCTGGGCATTGCTGAGAGCAACCCTGGAGAAAAATCACAGTGGCATTAAAAAAAGTTATTTCAATGCTTTTATAAAAATTGTTGATGGGAAAGAAAAGGCTGTTTGACTTACAGTCAAGGATCATCCATTTGGGTAATGAAGAGCGTGTTCACTTTCCAGTTGGGGCTGGACACCACGAGGAAGGAAATGTTGGGTAACCAATGGGAGGTGGGACATTTGGAGGGAGAGGGTCATGTGATGAAAGCTCCATGAATGCGACCAATTAGAGTTGGCAACCCTAGTATTGACGGCCGACCCGACTGCATGGGCTGGAGTGTGCTGTAAATAATCGAGGGGCGAATGCCTCCGATGGCGTGGAATGCAGTCTAAGGTGATAGATTTTCCTCATGCACCTGCTGCACTTTTTCTGGCTGCAGATGGGAAATGAAAGTCAAGATTGTGAGATGTAAACACTGTGCTGTTGTTCCTCTGCAGAATGGGGGTTAGTTGTTAACCTCGACTCTGCGAAACTGCCTAAGAGAAGGTTGTTAACACTGGGGACCCCAGGCTCCTGCGAGACAGAGAGAGCATTAATCACTTGTATGCTGAGAGTGTGCTGTATATAACTAGTGGACACAAATATTTGTACTAATATAATGGCCGCCGTGTCTCTAATTGGCTCTCCATTATCACATGACCTATTGCTGATTGGTCCCCTTGGAGGATAAGCCACACCTTGAAGTTTCTCTGGAATGTATAAGTGGAATCGTCCAGTTCAAGTTCTGACTGACATTGCAAATTGTAATTTGATCCATTCTGACTTCTGAAGCCATCGAGGACAGATCTCGAACAACCCAGCAAAAGCCTCCCAAGTTTCAGCCGATGTCCCTTACCCCAGGGCAAGCAACCTTACCCCCACCCCGTCTCCCCACCATAGATGGGGAATTGTGTGTGGATTGTTAACAGGTTTATTGAGCATGAAGTGAATAGTGATAGTGTCGTGACTTCTGGATTTCATCCACTCCAACGATGTCCCTTGTAACACACACCCCGAGCTTTACCCCGCCCTCCCCGGCGGATCACACCTGGTGGACTGTCTTTTATACTAGGCCAGGCACACCTGTACAAGTAACCTACGAGTCTCCCACTGCTGTGTTCTCTGGTGGCACTACATGACATCACTGCCCCCTGAACCTTCAGTGCAAATCGCCTCTGCATTAACTATGCCCTGAGCTTAGCTCTATATGGGTGCTGTCTGGTAGACCTCTGGCGGGCCGACTCAACCTTGGGTGGGTAGTTGGTGCAGTAGCGTGCTGGCGGTTGCTGTTTGTGTGTGTTCCTGACCACTCCATTCTCCCCCCTGCTCCCACATTGGTGTGGTGGGGACTCCTGGAATTCATGTACAGACAAGTTCAGGTAAGTGGGTTTTGCATTTTTTTGTGTGTGTGGTTCCCTGGTGCGACAAGAGCGTTAGGTGCCTTGTCGATGGGTAAGGACAAGTTAGTTCCGGAGCTGCTGGGTGATGTCCCCTGCAGTCTGGTGGTGGTTCAGTGCCCGGTGCTGGCAGTGGGAAGCCGGTTGGCTCGTGTAGCCTGCTCTCGGGGCTGTTGCGTGGTCCCTAGCGGCAGGCATTATCACAGATGTCTGTGACCCCACCCCGTCCTTTCTTTACGCCCTGGGTCCCAGCTGCTCCCTGAGGAACTGTCATCTAGCAGTGCACAGGGAACTGCTGACTCGCTGGCCTGAGCGTCGCTTGGTTTGAGATCCTGGCCGGTGCTTGTTTCCTCTGGGGAAACAGTGGCAGGTGACCCTACATCTCGGGGTATGGCCTTAGTGCAGTCTGCTCCTTCAGGCTCGTGGCAGTTGGTGCCATCGGTTGCCTGAGAGATTGAGCCGACCCAGGGCATGGTATCACTACCGGTGCCTTTGCCTTGCTGAGGTCGCTTGCTTCACAGCTCGTGTTTGTTGGCTGCTTGTGACCACACTTCGTGGTGCATGACTCTGGTCCCCGTGACGCAGGCTACAGCATTGGGTAGCTTGCTGGACCTGTGTGCACCCGATGGGTGTCTGCCCGCTGCATTGGCTGCGTGCAGAGGGAATCCTGCATCGCACAGCTTTTCCTTACTGATGATGGACACTCTCGGGGTCCGATCACGATCGCACGACTTTCGTCGCTGGTTGCATATGCACAGTTCAAATCATCAGTTACACATTGTACATATTGCGTGACTTTTCCTCGCTGGTTGCATGTCTACAATTCCGATTACCAGTTACACATTTTACATGGTCAGTTATACACTTTACATAATCCGTTACACCTTTAGTCTCCAACTTACAATTCTTGGTACATTGCTTAATTGTGTGGAACTATCCCTTCAATTGTAGTGGATTGCAGGCCTCCTTTAAGAGTGCCTTGCTTGCTTTACCGCAATCCGCTTCTCCGTTTGGTGCCTCAGCCTTTGCAAACATAGTCTTTAAAACGACTCTGGTGAGCCCTGTGATTCCCTCTGCATCACCAGAATGAGGCTACTCGATTAGCCCCCCTCGGCGCACTCTGAGTTAAGGGACTCGGGGGTCTGTTCTGTCCTCCCTGAGAGGATTCACGCTCTACAGTCCAGCTCCTCAACGGCGCCACTCAGTGCACAGTCCCTGCCGGGTTTGCGTCCTGAGGGTGAGACATCTACCTCGAGCCGCAGGTCGAGGTCATGAATGACTGGCTGACACTTCTGCAGTGTGACTGTGGTATCCGCCAACAGTAGCTTGCGAAGAAGGCCCTCATGGCCAATTCCAATGACAAAAATGTCCCGCAGTGCTCGTTGAGGTGGGTGCTGAACTCACACAGTGCCGCCAGCCTCCTGAGGTCTGCGGTGTATTTTGCGACTTCCTGGCCTTTGGGCCATCGGTGGGTATAGAACCGGTGTCTGGCTGTGAGGATGCTCTCCTTGGGCTTGGGTTTCTCTGAATCAGGGTTACGAGCTCCTTGTACGACTTGGTCGTTGTCTTCGCTGGTGCCAGCAAGTTCCTGACGAGGCCATAGACGTTGGGCCCACAACTGGTTAGCGGGATAGCACGGCGCTTATCAGCCAGTGCGGCCGGGTCATCTCCTGCCAGGTCCTTTGCTGTGAAAAAGTGTTCTAGCCTCTCCACAAAGGCGTCCCAATCATCACCATCGGCGAACTGCTGCAACGTACCAAGGGTAGCCATTTCCGAGAGAAAGTTTGTATTCTCGTCGCTATTTGTTATGCCCTTAGATACTCTAACAATGATTCCACGAGGCACTGTGTTGTACTTGAACTGTAGTGACTTTAGTCCTTTATTAGTTAACTCCAGAGTGGGGATTACACCTGGTGGCCTGCCCTTTATACTAGGCCAGGCACACCTGTACAGGTAACCTACGAGTCTCCCACTGCTGTGCCCCTTGATATAGTACCAACAGTGACCATGTAAGATTCATGACAAAGTTTTAATTATATTCAAACTGCATTGCATTGTGCTTTAACAGAAGGAATTTATCTGACAATTATCTGCCTCTCCATTTTCTGTGAAATAAGGAAAACATTCCCAGATTCACAGTGGATAAGTACATGACTGGGGAATTTTGCAGGGCTATGGATAAAGAGCATCAGAGTGGGACTAATTGAATAACTCTTTCAAAGAGCCAGCATAGACGCAATGGGCCGAACCCTCTCTTGGTACTCAGTGGCACTATTCCCATCTTAGTTGCTTTATTCCCCTCTGTCTCTGTCAATGCTTCTGCAGGAACTGACTCATACCCAGGCATGTTCCATGGGCACCATTGCCACACTCAAGTGACCATGTGTGAACTAAACAAAGTGGAGGCTATACAGCCAAGCCAGCTGTCCACGCGTGCACACACATTTCAGTTAAGTGATTCGGAGCAGGAATGCGGGTGGGTTTTATTTGCTCCCACCAAGCCCAGGGTCACAGCGGTGAATCGTACTGTAATAACATACAAGTCCTGTTATTATAAACTGCCTCAGGTGTGTACCTGATCTCTTTCATTCCCACTTCGGATAAGAACAAGATCCAACTTCCTGTATTGCCTGCATGACATCCGAAAGTAGCGCCCTCTGGTGTCAGGTGACCCCAAGCATAAATATATTACAACATCCCCCTTTCAAGACCTTAGTATCAGTCATTACAATACAAGATGATCTGGGGCATTCCACTCGAGTTGATCGTCTCATTTCAACATTAGTTCTAGGTGAACGTTCTAAATCAGTTGTGACTGGAGGTTGAGTAACAGTTCTGGTGGGAGTGGTAATAACAACATCAGAGACTGAAGGTCCAGGTTCAGGAGGTGGGTGGGGTGGCTTGACCCATCCATCTCCACAGAGGTGTGTGGGGGGCCTGACCCATCCACCTCCATGGCACGAACCTGGTATTGCAGTACTTCCAGGAACGGTGCAGTGGCTCTCGGCCTTTTGGCTAAGAGCATTGGCGCAGAGTGATCCTTGATGTGTGCAAGGTGACCTCTGACGTTTGTGATTTGACAAAGAATTGGAAAGATTGGCAACGAAAAATAAAAAAAAAACAGAGGCCACTGATGAATGAACGATAGTTGGTGGGTCACTGACTGGATCTTCCTCAAACGGTTCCAGGTGATCTGTGTGCCACAGTTTTACCTGATCAACATGTTTTCTGCATGTTTGGCCATCCTTGAGCACGACAATGGACACTCTGTTACCAGCGATTCATTTTGGAGCTCGACCATAATTCAGTACAAACACTGGATCATTGACAGAGATATCTCGTGATGCAGCAATACGATCACGATACAATTTTGATGTCTGTTTTCAACACGATCATTCAAATCAGGATGAACAAGTGAAAGCTTGGTCTTGAGATTTCTCTTCATCAGTAGTTCAGCAAGGGAAACACCAGTAACAGCATGAGGTCTTGTCCGATAACTGAGCAATATACATGACATAGAAACATCGAAAATAGGTGCAGGAGTAGGCCATTCAGCCCTTCGAGCCTGCACTACTGTGGATATCTGAACGGAATATATGGAATTAAGGACAGTAAAGTAAACGGGATATATGAAAATGTATAAGCCATGGAAGAATAGCTGGGAGAATGTCAGATTGCAAATAGTGCAACATCAGCATAGCTAACAGTCTGTCTCAAGGTTTCAAGTCACTAATCCTGCCAATAATATATAATTGTAACATGAAATACATCTGCAGAATTGCAAGGTCTCAGTAAATAGTCACACCATTAGATTGAAACATTTAGAGGCAATACTTGAGCTTTCAAGAAGAACATCTCATATAGATTGACTAATGAGTGGCTGACTAAGACTGTCAATCCATTTGTATTTTGTTATCTGATTTCAAAACTGTATAACTGTTAACGCTTTACGATGTAACTTCACCTATCCGTAGGGAGTGTGTACGCTCTATCCAGAGAGTATATCTTCTGTCTGATAGGTCTTACTGGCCGGTAATAAAGATTGCTTTGTTCAAAGCACAAAAGGTATTCGACTCAGTAATTTTACTGAACCAGATTGAGGTAAAAGAATCCGGGAATTAACACTACCATGCAATAAGATCATGGCTGATCATTCACCTCAGTACCCCTTTCCTGCTTTCTCTCCATACCCCTTGATCCCTTTAGCCGTAAGGGCCTTATCTAACTCCCCCTTGAATATATCCAATGAACTGGCATCAACAACTCTCTGCAGTAGGGAATTCCATAGGTTAACAACTCTCTGAGTGAAGAAGTTTCTCCTCATCTCAGTCTTAAATGGCCTACCCCTTATCCTTAGACTATGTGCCCTGGTTCTGGACTTCCCTAACATCGGGAACATTCTTCCTGCATCTAACCTATCCAGTCCCGTCAGAATTTTATGTTTCTATGAGATCCCCTCTCATCCTTCTCAACTCCAGTGAACACAGGCCCAGTCGATCCAATTTCTCCTCATATGTCAGTCCTGCCATCCCTGGAACCAGTCTAGTGAACCTTTGCTGCACTCCCTCAATAGCAAGAACGTCCTTCCTCAGATTAGGAGACCAAAACTGAACACAATATTCCAGGTGAGGCCTCACTAAGGCCCTGTACAACTGCAGTAAGACCTCCCTGCTCCTACACTCAAATCCCCTAGGTATGAAGGCCAGCGTACCATTTGCCTTCTTCACCGCCTACTGAACCTGTATACCAACTTTCAAAGACTGATGAACCATGACACCCAGGTCTCGCTGCACCTACCCTTTTCCTAATCTGCCGCCATTCCGATAATATTCTGCCTTTGTGTTTTTGCCCCCAAAACACATTTATCCACATTCTACTGCATCTGCCACTCGTTTGCCCACTCACCTAACCTGTGCAAGTCACCCTGCAGCCTGTTAGCATCCTCCTCACAGCTCACACTACCACCCAGCTTAGTGTCATCTGCAAACTTGGAGATATTACACTCAATTCCCTCATCCAAATCATTAATGTATATTGTAAAGAGCTGGGGTCCCAGCACTGAGCCCTGCGGCACCCCACTAGTCACTGCCTGCCATTCTGAAAATGACCCGTTTATCCCGACTCTCTGCTTCCTGTCTGCCAACCAGTTCTCTATCCACGTCAGTACATTACCCCCAATACCATGTGCTTTAATTTTGCACACCAATCTCTTGTGTGGGACCTTGTCAAAAGCCTTTTGAAAGTCCAAGTATACCACATCCACTGGGTCTCCCTTGTCCACCCTACCAGTTACATCCTCAAAAAATTCAAGAAGATTTGTCAAGTAGGATTTCCCTTTCATAAATCCATGCTGACTTGGGCCAATCCCGTCACTGCTTTCCAAATGTGCTGCTATTTCATCTTTAATAATTGATTCCAACATTTTCCCCACTACTGATGTCAGGCTAACCAGTCTATAATTACCCGTTTTCTCTCTCCCTCCTTTCTTACAAAGTGGTGTTACATTAGCTATCCTCCAGTCCATAGGGACCGATCCAGAATTGATAGACTGTTGGAAAATGTTCACCAATACATCCACTATTTCTACGACTACTTCCTTAAGTACTCTGGGATGCAGACTATCAGGCCCCAGGGATTTATCGGCCTTCAATCCCATCAATTTCCCTAACACCATTTGCCGCCTAATAAGGATTTCCTTCAGTTCCTCCTTCTCACTAGACCCTCGGTCCCCTAGTATTTCCGGAAGGTTATTTGTGTCTTCCTTTGTGAAGGCAGAACCAAAGTACTTGTTTAACTGGTCCGCCATTTCTTTGTTCCCCATTATAAATTCATCTGAATCTGACTGCAAGGGACCTATGTTTGTTTTCACTAATCTTTTTCTTTTCACATATCTGTAGAAGCTTTTGCAGTCAGTTTTTATGTTCCCAGCAAGCTTTCTCTCATACTCTATTTTCCCCCTCCTAATTAAACCCTTTGTCCTCCTCTGCTGTATTACAAAATTCTCCCTATCCTCAGGTTTGCTGCTTTTTTTGGCCAATTTATATGCCTTTTCCTTAGATTTAACACTATTCTTAATTTCCCTTGTTAGCCACGGTTGAGCCACCTTTCCCGTTTTATTTTTACTCCAGATAGGGATGTACAATTGTTGAAGTTCACCCATGTGATCTTTAAATATTTGCCATTGCCTATCCATCGTCAACCCTTTAAGTACCACTCGCCAGTCTATTCTAGCCAATTCACGTCTCATACCATCAAAGTTACCTTTCCTTAAGTTCATGACAAACGAGTTTGAAGTGAACCCTGAGTTACACGTTTCATACTTTGTTTGATAGTTTGAACAGCACGCTCTGCTTGACCATTAGAAGCAGGTTTGAACTCCTGAAACTCAAGACTTGTGAAACAAGATCCGTTGTCGCTCACAACAATGCCAGGTAAACCATGAGTAGCAAACATGACATGTAGGCTCTCAATAGTGGCTGTCGATGTGCTGGATGACATAATAATACACTCCATCCACTTTGAATATGCATCCACCACAACAAAAAACATCTTTCCAAGCAATGGACCCGCAAAATCGATGTAGATCCATGGTTTAGATGGCCACGACCAAAGATTCAACGGAGATTCCGCTGGTACTTTCCGTAGCTGCATGCAAGTATTACACTGATGCACACATGATTCCAGATCAGAGTCAATTCCAGGCCACCATACAGGAGACCTAGCAATGGCTTTCGTCATACAGGATGAGTGCTATGTAGCTTACGTACAAATATTTCTCTATCTTTATTAGGCATGATGATATGATTACCCCACAGTAAACAATCTGACTGAATGACAGCTCATCCTTGCGACGGGTGTAAGGTTTGGTTTCTTCACACATCTCCGTAGGTATTTCAGACCAATCACTGCTGAGGACACAACATTTCACAACCAACAAAATAGGGTCATGGCTGGTCCAGATCCTAACTTGTTGAGCAGTGACAGAAGTTTCATCACTCAAAAGCATCCATTACCCACATTAGATCTGCGGGTTGAGGCATTTTCACATCAGGTGTAGGCAAACGCAAACGACACAGTGCATCGGCACAATTCTCAGTACCGGGTCTATGACGAATAATGTAATTATAGCCGGACAATGTCAACGCCCACCTCTGACTACAGGACAATGCATTGGTATTGATACCTTTGTTTTCAGAAAACAACAAAATGAAAGGCTTGTGATCCGTTTCGAGTTCAAAACGGTACTGATACATCTTTGTTACACCATACACACAGGCCAAAGCTTCTTTGACTACCATGCTGTAAGCTCTTTCAGCTTTTGATAAACTTCTCGAAGCATATGCAACAGGTTGTAGCTTACCCGACTCATTGGCTTGACAGACAGCCAACACCATATGATGATGCATCTCAGGCTAATACAAGACGCTTACACGGATCATAATGAACAAGCAACTTGTTTGAACAGAGTAGCCTCTTAGCTTTCTCAAAGGCTCCATCTTGAGACATACCCCGGACCCAATTGTTACCTTTTCTGAGCAGCAAATGCAGTGGCTCTAATAAAGTGCTCAATCTGGGTAAGAAATTACTGAAGGAGTTGAGTAGCCCAAGGAACGACTGCATCTGTCACATTCTGAGGCTTGGGTGCATTTTTGATGGCCTTGGTTTTTGAATCAGTAGGCCTGAGTCCATCAGCAGAAATCTTCCTACCAAGGAATTCAACTTCAAGTGCCATGAAGGCACACTTTGAACGTTTCAGCCTGAGTCCCTTTATCCAGACGATGTAGAACTTCCTCAAGATTGTTCAGATGTTCAGCGATGTCATGACCTATGACCAGAATGTCATCTTGGAACACGACAGTTCTAGGAACGGACTTCAGTAGACTCTCCATATTCCTCTGGAATATGGCTGCAGCCGAACGAATTCCGAAAGGACACCTGTTGTAGACAAACAGTCCTTTATGGGTGTTGATGCAGGTCAGTTTCTTCGAATTATCGACGAGCTCCTGTGTCAGATAGGCCGATGTCAGATCTAGCTCAGTGAATGACTTTCCACCAGCTAGCATGTCGAATAGGTCATCAGCCTTCGGTAACGGGTACTGAACCTGTTTCGAGAATCGGTTAATCGTAACCACGTAGTCTCCGCAAATCCTGACAGTGCCATCACTCTTCAACACAGGAACAAAAGGGCTGGCCCACTCATTGAACTCGACAGGTGATATGACCCCTTCACGTTGGAGTCTATCAAGCTCAATCTCAATCTTCTCCCTCATTTTTTAAGGGACAGACCAAGCTTTGTGATAGACAGGCCTTGCATCAAGAATCCAGGTAAATCTGCACCTTGGCTCCAGTAAAATTACCAATGCCAGGCTCAAACAAAAAAATAAACTTCTTCAACACTTGAGCACAAGAAGTGTCGTCCATCGAGGACAATGCTTTGACATCACTCCAGTTCAGCTTGATGTTCTTGAGCCAATTCCGACCGAACAGCGTTGGACCATTACCTGGGACAATCCATAATGGTAGATCTTGGATCACGCCATCATACGACACCTTGACATTGCCAATCACAGGTATTAGTTCCCTGGCCTTGACTAGACTCAGCTTAGGCTTCACAGCCTCAGTGTTCCACAGCTTGTCAAATGTCACTTGGCTCATGATTGACTGATTTCACCCATGTCCAGCTCCACTGATGCAGGCACGCTATTCAGCTTCACATTAACAGTTATTGGCTGGCTCTTTGATGAGAATGAATACAAACTTACACTTCCTCCTCAAGTTGTGTATCAATAATATGATGAACAGCAGCAGCAGTACGCTTGCTCAGTTGTGGGCACATTTTCTGGCGATGTCCCACTTTCGCACAGCCATTACAGGAGTATTGTTTAAACCAACACTGATGAGGCCGATGATTGCCCCCACAACACCAACAGGGTGAACTCAGCTTCATACCAGTTGTCGGGTTTTGAGTAGCTACAGGTTTCACGTAAACAGTTGACTTGGCCCTGCCATGAGCAGCTTTGCTAGAAAATGACACAATCTTGTTTACAGTACCTGACAAGCCTACCGTGGAGCTCCAACGTTTGGATGATATCTGCCTCAAGTTCTCATCAGTCATCATGCATGCCTGGGCAATCACAATAGCCTTTTTCAAGTCCAGTTTCTCTTCAGCCAATAAATTTCAAAGAATCACATCATGGTTGATGCCTATCACGAAAACGTCTCTCAACATGTCTTCCAGCGTGTTCCCGAACTTACATGGCTCAGCAAGACGTCGTTGGTTGGCGATGAATCCTGACACGTCCTGATCCTCAGCACGGACATGCGTGTGGAAGCGATAGCGTGAGATGATGATCCCTTCCTTCGGCTTTAGATGGTGACGCACCAAATCACACAATTCCTCGTAAGACTTGGCAGTTGGACGTAAAGGCGAGAGAAGGTTCTTCATGATGCCGTAAACCTTCTGACCACAGACAGTGAGGAGAATTGCCCTGCGACGGACTGCATCAGCCTCCCCCTCCATTTTGTTGGCAACAAAATATTGATCCAGGCGGTCGACAAAATCCACCCAATCCTCCACAAATTCGTGCAGAATTCCAATAATGTCCATTGTAAAAAGGAAAGTTCTTAGTTTACCTCGTTGCCAATGTAATAACACAAGAGTCCTATTATTATAAACTGCCTCGGTTGTGTACCCGTTCGATCTCATTCCCACTTCGGATAAGAACAAGATCCAATTTCCTGTATTACCTGCGTGACATCTAACAGTGGCACCCTCTGGTGTCAGGTAACTCCAAGCATAAATATATTATACGTACCCATATCTCCACCTCGAATAAGAATAGCGAATCCGACTCGGAGCAAGGATGGGAATCTGGGATTTCTGTGCCATACCAGCCTTGAAATAGAGGGCGTTCGATCGGCGGGGGAGAAAGTGTGACCATATAGCAGTAACATTTCAAACTTACGTTCCTGTGGCTTCATTGTCAGTCCCATCGACCCAGTGCCACTGTCCTTCCACAGAGAGGTCACTGAGCCCTATCCAGTGGCGCTGATTCATTATGTTGTCACTCATAAAATTCTACAATTAAAAAAAATGATACATTATACAAGTGAAAATCTGTCACCATCTTAATATTTTAAAATGAGGCATTGCACACACAGTCATTGGGTGAAGGGGTATTGAACCGGAATTAGGATCCCATTTTAGAATCTGATATTCTCTCCTCATTTTTATATATTTCCCATTATAAATTCCTCGGCACATTTATAATGGAAAATGACAATACCAACGCTGTAATTACACCCTCCTAACACTGGCCATGCTGCAGCACCACTGCCAGCAGTGTGACCCTGTATTTTTGTCAGATTACACTATTGCAAGTTGTTGAGCTCGGCAGGAAGAAACAAAATGGACAAGAATTACTGTTCCTGATCACGGTAATCCCAGCTGGATTGTGTGAGTGTGGACTGCTGGCTTGGCGGTGATCCTGATTAAGAATATAAGAAATAGGAGCAGGAGTAGGCCATACGGTCATCTTGTAACTCAACTGCACTTTGCCGCCTGTAATGTATGTAGCTGTGAGTATGCTCACAGGTTTGCAGAGCCGGAGTGGCTTAGCCAGTCACGTGATGTTCATAAGACTCAATAAATCCCCAGCCAGTTGGTTTCAGGGGATGCATGATGAGGCAGGTGATTGTGAGCCTGGTGGATGAACTGGTAATGTGTAGTGTAATTGGTAAACATTTTGCTAATAAATCAACTAGTTCTTAATAGCAAAATGTTGCTATGAATTCTTGAGCAAAGAACCCAGTAAGGAAATACATTATACCGCCCTATCACTTGATTCCCTTAGTGTCCATAAATTAATCTCAGCGACTGAGCATCCACAGCCCTCTGGGGGAGAGAATTCCAAAGATTTACAATATGCTGAGTGAAGTAATGGCTCCTTCTCTCAGTCCTAAATGGTTGACCCCTTATCATGAGTTTGTGACCCCTAGTTTTCGACTCTCCAGGCAGGTGAAACAGCCTCTCAGCAACTTCTGTCAAGCCCTGCAAGTATTTTATGTTTCAATGAGATTACCTCACATTCTTCAAAACGCCAGAGAATATCGGCCCATTCTACTCGATCTCCCCTCATAGAACAACCCTCCCATCTCAGGAGTCAATCTAGTGAGCTTTTGTTGCACCCCTCTAAGGCACGTATATGCTTCCTGAGTTATGCTCTCACCAAAGCCCTATATAATTGCAGCAAGAATTCATTACTCTTATAGGCTTGGAGGTAGGAAGCAAAGGGTAATGATTGATGGATGTTTTTGTGACTGGAAGGATGTTTCCAGTGGGGTTCCGCAGATACTGGGTCCCTTGCTTTTTGTGGTATATATCAATGATTTAGATTTGAATATAGGAAGTATGATTAAAAAGTTTGCAGATGACACTAAAATTGGCTGTGCGGTTGATAAGGAAGAGGAAAGTCATGGGCTGCAGGAGGATATCAATCTACTGCAGAGCAGTGGTAAATGAAATTTAATCCAGAGAAGTGTGAGGTAATGCACTTTGGGAGGGCTAATAAGGAAAGGGTTTGTACATTAAGCGGAAGGCCATTTAATAGTGTAGAAGAACGAAGGGACCTTGGAGTGCTTGTCCACAGATCCCTGAAAGTAGCAGGCCAGGTGGATAAGGTGGTTCAGAAGGCATACGGAATGCTGGCCCTTATTGGCGAAGCATTGAATACAAGAGCAGGGAGGCTATGCTTAAATTGTATAATACTCTGGTTAGGCCACAGCTGGAGTACTGCCTGCAGTTCTGGTCACTGTATTATAGGAAGGACGTGATTGCACTAGAGAGGGTGCAGAGGAGATTTACAAGGATGCTGCCTGGAATGGAGAATCCTAGTTATGAGGACAGATTGGATAGGCTGGATTTGTTCTCATTGGAACAGAGGAGGTTGCGAGGAGACCTCATCGAGGCGTACAGAATATTGAGGGGCATGGACATAGGGGATAGTAAGGGTCCATTTCCATTGGTGGAGGGGGCTATTACGAGAGGGCATAGTTTTAAGGTGGTTGGTGGAAAGTTTAGAGGGGATTTGATGGGGGGCTTCTTTACACAGAGGGTTGAGGGGGTCTGGAACTTGCTGCCTGGAAGAGTGGTGGATGCAGAAACCCTCACTACTTTTAAGAGATGGTTGGATGGGCACTTAAAGTGCAGTAACCTGCAGGGTTACAGACCTAGAGCTGGTCATTGGGATTAGACTGGATGACCTTTTGTTGGTCGGCACAGATATAATGGTAAGTACTGCAGGGAATAGAATACGGCCAGGGTGATCTGGACTAGTTTCGTTCGCCTGGATGGGTCGGAGAGGAATTTTCCCAGATTTTTTCTCCCTAAATTGGCCTGGGTTTTTATCTGATTTTTGCCTCTCCCAGGAGATCACATGGCTCCAAATGGGGTGGAGTGTCGATGTTTTTAGTATAAGGAGTGTTGCAGTTGTGTGAGGCGGACTGTTTGGGCTGGGTGCTCTTTGCCTTTCCGTTATTGTTTATGGCTTTGTATGTAACCTTTAGAGCTGCTGACCGAGGGCCATGTGGCTGTTTGTCGGCCGGCGCGGACACGATGGGCTGAGATGGCCTCCTTCTGCACTGTAAATTTCTATGTTTCTCTGCTTCTATGTTTCTATACTCCAACCCTCTTGCAATAAAAGCTACCATGCTATTTGCCTTCCCAATTGCTTGCTATACCTGCATGTTAACTTTCTATGATTCATGTACAAGGACACCTAAGTCCCTCTGCATACCAACATTTGCTAGTCTCTCACCTCTTAAAAAATTGTCTGTTTTTCTATTCTTGAAAAAGTGGCTAACTTCATATTCCTCCACATTTTACTCCATCTGCTATCTCGTGCCCATTCAATTAACCTGTCTATATCCATTTGAAGCCTCTTTGCATCCTCCTCACAGCCTACTTTCCCACCTCTGCAAACTTGGATATATTACCATTGGTCCCGTCATCTAAATTATTGATGTAGATTGTAAATAGCTGAGGACCAAGAACTGATCCTTGCACCACCCCACCAGTTACAGCATGTCAAGCCGAAAATGGCCCATTTATTCCTACTCTCTGTTTTCTATCCGTTAACCAATCCTTAATCTAAGCAAGCATATGAGCATGGGCCTGGTTGGAAACAGAGAGGAGAACGAGGATATAAACAGCAGAGGAGAGAGAGAGAGAGGCTAGACACACCGAGAACAGCAGCAAAGAGAAAAAACACGTCACAGGACAGCTGGTAACTGATTGTAACTCGCTGGAACCCTTTTCCCACTAAACTGCTGACCACCCAACTTCCTTTTTTGGCTCCCAGGTTAACAGACATTGTTAACGGTTCTCTCTCCTCGGGTACTGTTCCCCTCTCCTTCAAATCTGCTGTCATCACCCCTCTCCTCAAAAAAAACAACCCTTGACCCCACTTTGCTTGCCAACTATCGCCCCATCTCCAACCTCCCTTTCCTGTCCAAACCACTTGAACATGTTGTCGCCTCCCAAAGCCATGACCATCTTTCCATGAATTCAATATTTGAATCCCTTCAATCTGGTTTTCACCACAGTACCGGAGCAGCTCTCATCAAAGTCACAAATTACATCCTTTGTGAGTGTGACAAAGATAAACTATCTGGGGTGTGAATGGCAGAATAATTACCAGCTGCCATGGGAAAGAGAAAAAAAATTAAAATGAAAAGGGTGGGGCAGGGGAATGGGGGGTTGTAAAAAAAAAAGAGAAGGAAAGGGAAGAAAATATGGTCAGAAGCACTTTACAACCTTCTGGACTCAACATCGAGTCCAACAATTTCAGACCATAATCTCTGCCTTTGTTCCTCTCCTCCCCTTCTCAGGGCCCCTGCACTTTCTTAAAAGTTTGTTATATCTCGAACTTTTCCAGATCTGACGAAGTGTCACAGACCCGAAACATTAACTGTTTCTCTCCACAGATGCTGCCTGACCCGCTGGGATTTCCAGCGTTTTCTGTTTTTATTTCAGATTCCAGCATCCGCAGTATTTTGCTTTCGTATTATGGGAATTTGATAGTGCTGTTGTAAATGACTTGGAAGAGTTTTTTTGCAGAGACAGTTTTGGTAATAGTGCCCCTGCGTGTGACTGCAAATCCTCACCTGCTCCTCTTTAGTGTCAATGACTATCAGGTGAGACCGGGTGGAGAAACAATGCATGTTAGCTGCGTTCCAGTCCTTCACAGATGATGAAAAGTAGTAACATTTGCCTCCGAAGTACTTCCAGCCGGTGGCACAATGTGTACATTGGGAATCTGTAAACACTACAAATAGTTACTCTGTGAAACATAAATTCCACGGCTTGTCCATTTCATTACCCGTTATTACACGGGAGAAAGCAGTGCGCTGGTACCACTGGTGTCCTAAACTCACTCGGGCTCCTCAATACAATTTTTTTCCACAGAAGGCAGTTGAGCTGGAAGGCCTAAAAACTACCTATTTTTACATGATTTTTTTTTTATTTCAGAAGGCAAGTCCCCTTCAAGAGACTGAACAGCTTTCGGATATGACACACTTGCTTTAGCAGCAGTCTGCTCGTGCTACAATAACACTACGGCCACGCGACATTGAGGCCTCCTGGCGGGAAGAACACTCCCAGAATGACATTGCAAAGTGAGTTTCGTGCGGGGCGAACGTTAATTAGCCACCATTGCCAATTTATCGGACCTGCCATGCCAACATTTTTGGTGGTTGTTAACACCGGACCGCCGTGGCACTGGCAGCTTTTTATCGGTATCGAATTTCTTTCAGAAAAGTTCTTTGATGTCAAAAGAGTTTGGTTCAACCTTGTATTTGTGACTAAATTAATCACCTTTTCCACATTTGAAAGTTGTTTTTTAATGCAGCTGCTTTACATTGTCAGAATGTCACTGATGACTGAATAGGTTTCTTTTTTTTATTGGTTACTGGGATGTGGGCATCGCTGGCAGGGCCAGAATTTATTGCCCATCCCTAATTGCCCTTGAGAAGGTGGTGGTGAGCTGCCTTCTTGAACCATTGCCGTCTTTGTGATGAAGGTACTCCTATAGTGCTGTTAGGGAGGGAGTTCCAGGATTTTGACCCAGCGACGATGAAGGAACGGCAATATATTTCCAAGTCAGGATGGTGTGTGACTTGGAGGGGAACTTGGAGCAGATGGTATTCCCTTGCACCTGCTGCTCTTGTCTTTCTAGTCGCGGGTTTGGGAGGTGCTGTCGAAGAAGCCTTGGCGAGTTGCTGCAGTGCATCTTGTAGATGGTGCACACTGCAGCCACGGTGCGCTGGTGGTGGAGGGAATCAATGTTTAAGGTGGAGGTTGGGGTGCCAATCAAATGGGCTGCTTTGTCCTGGATGGTGTCACACTTATTGAGTGTTGTTGGAGCTGCACTCATCCAGGCAAGTGGCGAGTATTCCATCACACTCCTGTCTTGTGCCTTGTAGATGGTGGAAAGGCTTTGGAGAGTCAGGAAGTGAGACACTCACCACAGAATACCCAGCCTCTAATCTCCTCTTGTAGCCACAGTGTTTATTTGCTGGTCCAGTTAAATTTCTGGTCAATGGCGACTCCCCCAGGGTGTTGATGGTGGGGGATTTGGCAATGGTAATGCCGTTGAATGTCAAGGGATAGTGGTTAGACTCTCTCTTGTTGAAGATAGTCATTGCCTGGCACATGTGTGGCACGAATGTTACTTGCCACTTATCAACCCAGATGTGAATGGCATGAAGTCCTCCACCCTGAGTATATTCTGTCCCCTTTGCTACCCTCAGTGCTTCTTCCAAGTGGTGTTCACCATGGAGAATTACAGATTCATCAGCTGAGGGAGGGCAGTAAGTGGTAATTAGCAGGAGGTTTCTTGCTCATGCTTGACCTGATGCTATTCGTCAATGTTGAGGACTCCCAGGACCACTCCCTCCCAACTGTACTACAGGACGGGTGGGACAGGACATATGAGGGACGGTGTCTGGGACATTGGCTGAAAGATATCATTCTGTGAGTATGACTATGTCAGGCTGTTGCTTGACTAGTCTGTGGGACAGCTCTCCTAATTTTGGCACAAGTCTCCAGATGTTAGTGAGGAGGACTTTGCAGGGTCAACTGGGCTGGGTATGCCATTGCCGTGTCCAGAGCCGGTGTTCGGTTGATGCCGGGTGGTCCGTCCGGTTTTATTCTTATTGTTTTTCTTCGCAGTTTAGGGCAATTGAGTGGCTTGCTGGGCCATTTCAGAGGGCAGTTAAGAGTCAACCACGTTGCTGTGGGTCTGGAGTCAAATATAGGTCAGACCGGGTAAGTCCGGTAGTTTCATGGGGCGCAAAATTGGCCAGGAGGTGCTCCGTTTTTCTTTGGAGCAACTTGATTTTTCTGGAGTATCTTAAAAATCCCCATTTTGCACATTCAATTTGCGCCAGTGTAAGTGAGTTTGTTAGGATTTTTTTCGTTTAGTTAATTTTTTTTTCAAAAGGGGGCGTCACCAACCACCTATGCCCGTTTTGGCCATTTAGGCCACTTTGGACAGCTAATAGTTACTCCAAACTGACTTAGGCCAACATATGTGGCCACTTGTGGCTGCACAGAAAACCCTTGCGTAGAGTTAAGAAATCAGCGCAGGAAGGTACATCAGAGGCCAGCAGAACTTAATGACTTGACGAAAGAATGTGAATAGGATCCAACAGCTATATAGGACATCATATGACAAACTTTGCAAAGTTAATTGACTATATAACAGAAGCATTCATGGAAGCTTAAACTACAAAAATAAAAAAAGTAAACAGACAAACATATATCCATAATTTTTTCACAATATCCAAATAAAAAATAGAAGTACCTTCTACTAGTAATTCTTATGTTCTTATGTTCTCCCAGCCGCCTAAGCTCATCCACCATCGACCCGCCCCTTACAAACAACCCTACCTCCCGGGGTTGGGGATCAGACCCTCCAGGCTCAGAACAGCAACTGGGGTCAGAGATCGGACACGTCTGGGGATCAGATCTTCCCTACAGGCTGGATATCGGACCGCCCACGGGATTGGAACCCCTTACTCCCATGGGGTCAGTAATCGAATCCAGCCTGCGGTTTGGAATTCCCCCCGCCGGATCAAAACACGCCCCCCCCCTGCCCCCCCATCTCACTGGATCAAAATTACCCACACCCATCCCCGGATCAAAACTCACCCCACTCCTCCCCGGCTTCCGGATCAAAACTCCACCCCCCCCTCCCCTGGGATCAAAACGCCACCTCCCCCGGATCAAACCACCGCCCCCCCCCGCAATCAAAACTCCCCCCATCCCTGCTGCCCCAGCTTGGGCCTCGTACCAACCTGCTTGTTGTGGCCTTCTAGCCAGGGAAGGCAGCGGGCCGGCCTGTGAAAGAGGCCACTCGACCTGGGATAGGGGCAGGACGCATCAGGTCCCATGCTGCAGCATGCACACAGAGGCTGCGGGCCGGAGCTACTGCGCATGCGTGCACACTCCAACGCGCACGTGGAGAGCTGCCGACACTGTTTCTGGCGCAGGGCCCTAGCTCCGCCCCCCAATCGACTGGCCACGCCGCGCCAAGTCCCGGGAGAGGCAACACAGCGGCCAGAATCGGGGGACATTTTATCGGCGCCCTTTTCAGCCCACAAAGTCGGAGCATCTCTGGTGAGTGTGCCGAAAAAAGGGGCGGGCCAATTTTGAGCCCATGGTCGCCATTACTGACACTAGCTTTTCGTTACAGATTTATTTAATTCACTGAATTTAAATTTCTCTGCTGCCGTGGTGGTATATTTGAACTCACTTCTCCGGATCATTAGTTCTGGCCTCTGGATTACGAGTCGAATAACATAACCACTGTGCTACAATACCCCTTATACGGTTCTTTAATGAAGGGAGTGATCAAGGGTTAACAAGAGCTATTGATGCAGGGGGATTTTTTGTCTCTTATCAGGTGAGTGGAGTGAGAAGGTCACCGAGAGGGCTTCACCTGGTCCGTGCCTCTGTCTGCCCTCCTCTTCTGCTGTGCTCTAACAGGCCCACCTGCTGCTCATCCTGGATGTTGGACTGCTACTCTTCCTCCAACCAGAGTACGTCGGCAATGCAAGGCTCCCATGGCAAGAGAATGCATAGTAAAAGGTGAGAATAAATGAATGTGGAAGTTTACCGAAGTCATCAGAATTCAATGAGCCCAGCAGCACGTGCGCAGATGTCAGCCGTGGCTCAGTGGGTAGCACTCTCACCTCTGAGTCAGAGGTCCCACTCCAGAGACTTGAGCACAAAATCTAGGTTGACACTTCAGTGCAATACTGAGGGAGTGCTGCACTGTTGGAGGTGCTGCCTTTCGGATGAGCTGTTAAACTCTCAGATCCCATGGCACTATTTCAAAGAAGATCAGGGGAGTTCTCCCCTATGTCCTGGCTAATATTTATCCCTCATCCAACATCACTTAAAAGCAGATTATCTGGTCATTATCACATTCTGTTTGTGGGAGCTTGCAGTGCGTAATTTCCTTTAATTACAACAGTGGCTACACTTCAAAAATACTTTATTGGTGTGAAGCACTTTGGGACATCCTGAAAGGTGCTATAGAAATGCAAGGCTTTCTTTAATTCTCTTTCTGTAACCTTCTGGTCTCCGGTAAGATAATTCTTGTAGCAGCTCTGGTCAGTCAGTTTCTGAGGCCAATCCTGCGAGGTTTTACTGGGCGGGTTGGCTGCTGGTGGGACTCCTTCTCGCACATTTAAAGCAGTGGTGACATTACCCCCCCCGCAGCCCTTTTCTGGTGGGTGCCTTCCTCACACATTCCAGCTCATCAGCGTAAATGGCAGTCAGCACGCCCAGAGTGCCTGAATGCACACTAACTCCAATATCATTGTTTCCTTCTCTTCAAACCCAAACTTGGGGGGCACCACTCGATTGGCCTCGTTTCCTCAGCAGCTCTGTACAAGCGTGATGGTGATGGGAGCTCAGGGCCATGGCCCTTCACCCAGGTTTCTCAATACTGAAACGGCAGCTTTCCCGTAATGGCCCGGATTATTTCTACGATCCGACGCCCTGGAGTCTCGCGGTGGCTCTTACCTGATAGGTTCAGGCACAGCTTCTTGCGGAGGTTGTCAGTGTCTTCCCGCAGTGATGACACCTTGCTCGATATTTCAGTATCTGTTCAAGAACAATGGTGTCAATGAATCATTCTGGTATTGTCGGGACCAAGGGATCAGACAGACACAGTGGGCAATGTGCGGTGGGGGTTTGGCTGGGGGAAGTGGATAAAGGAAGATCAGAAAAATATATTAAAAAATTATGGAAACATTTCAATTGAGATAAATCTCAGACTTGCTACTTCTCTGGAGGAGAGAAATGTCTTGTTTAAATGTATTCTCAATCACTGTCAGTTTTGTTCACCTCTCATTGCCGATAAAGAGGAAATGTGATTATAAGGACAAGTTAAAGATTCAACAGATGGATTTGAATGTTCAATCACACACTGCATGTTCAGTAACACATCGTGTGGAATATAATTCACCGAGAGTACAATAACACACTTGGGAGGGCGGGGGGGTGGGTGGTGAAATTGAGCTACGCCCCGATTGGGGGCGGTATCCTGTTGGGGTTAGGACTTCCTGTGCCCGGCGCAGAAGCCCCGCCCCAGCCGTTGAATTGGGTTTACCGCCCCACGAAGGAAGTGGATCGCATTTCAACGCCCCTCCCCTTCGCTTAAAGGGGACGGCCGCTGCACACTCTGCAAGGCCTCTGATGGCCTCCACTAGACCGTAACCGAATTTCGCCCCCTTGGCATCCAATTACACATGGAGTGTAAAAAAGCACACTGTGCATACTGTAACACATCACTCATCATCATCATAGGCAGTCCCTCAAAATCGAGGAAGACTTGCTTCCACTCTAAAAGTGAGTCCTCAGGTGACTCTACAGTCCAATACAGGAATTACAATCTCTGTCACAGGAGGAAAGGGTGGGTGGGGAGCCTGGTTTGCCGCACGTTCCTTCTGCTGTCTGTGTTTGATTTCTGCATGCTCTTGGCGACGAGACTCAAGGTGCTCAGTGGGCGGACCATCACTGGGTGTTGAATAACACATTGTGTGGGCCATATCGCACTGGATGTACAATTGGGGGAGGGGCCGAAATTCATTTCCCCAAGAAAGCTGGTGCACCGACCCGTTTTTGAAATGTTTTTCTCCCAGGATCGTTGAAGCGGCCTCGCCGGTGGTTTTCAGCACTTCGGTTTTTTTTTAACGTTGGACCGGAAGTCGGTCATCGTGGGGGCAGGAGACCGACTGAAAGGCAGGCTAAGAGCTGAATTTGGGTTGGGACCCGGACTCCGCCGCTGGCAATCAGCGATGGAGTAGTGGTGACATCACCAGTCATTTTATCAGTCATTTTAAATCTTCGACCACTGGGCCACCAGCGAGGGTCTCGGCTGGGCCAGCGGCCTGGCACCCAAGAGGGGTGGTCGGCTGGCAAAATAAATACATGGCGGCCGTGGCAGTGGGCCCTCCCCTTGAAAGGCCGCCGCGCTGCCGGGTTGCACACACTCCGGATAAAGTGCACCGACAGAAAAAGCTGTCGGGGGCACCGTGCGGCGGGGCATTGATTTTTTGAGGTAAATTTTGCTCGGTGACTTTTTCAGGTGAGGGAGAGCAGCGCTGCACGTTCTAATGATGCGCTTGCAGCGGTCATCAGCATTGGGGCGGAATTGGGTCCAGGCCGGAAAACCCACAACATGATTTCGGGTAGGGTCAGCCAGTTGACCACAAAGCGGCGGCCACAGGATTCCCCAGCATGGCCTCCACAAACGGACAGTAATGGGTCTTTCTAATAACACACCCAGGGGCCGTAATTGCCCCCCCCCCCCGGCCCGAAACGGGGAACACGCACCACATTCCACCACCGATATGGATTGTGTGGTAATTAGAGGGAATCTCCGCTTTTCCGGGCCCATGAGGCAGCCACAGGGGAGACACTGCGGTGTGGTGTAAGGATCGGTCTGCTTAAGATGAGTTGTAAGGACTTGTACTAGGGTGATAATTAATTACGTGAATGTTTGGGAGCTCTAATAAATGTTTATTTTGTGTTTGAACTTTGTGATCAGGTCTCTCATTTAACTGTGCAGGAATGATGTGTGAGAGGGCTCACAGGTTGGCCCATGGACAAGGCCAGGTGCAGGCTCAACTGGGCATTGAGTTACGTGAACTGCACAGCTAGGAGACGGCGTTGTGCTTCCCTTGTAGGGTCACGATGGTGACGCCCCATCCTGCTCCTCTTCCTGTGCCTCCTCCTCCTCCACAGGTGCCACTGCTGCCTCATCCTCCAATGGCTGTGCCCTCATGATGGTGAGGTTATGGAGCATGCAGCACACCACCACGAATATGGAGACAAGCTCAAGCGGGTACTGCAGCACATCCCCTGAGCAGTCCAGGGCAACGGAAGCTCTGTTTGCTCACAATCTGCGACCAGTTTGAACTGGCCTCGGGAGCAAAGGTCAATCGCAGCAAGAGCGAGGCCATGCTCTTTGGCAACTGGACCGACTGAGCCTCCATTCCCTTCACCATCAAGCCAGATTTCCTGAAAGTGTTGGGAATATGGTTCGGAGTGGATGGGGCGTGCGCCAAAAACTGGGAAGAGCGTATCGCCAAAGTGAAGCAAAAACTGGGATGGTGGAAGCTGTGCTTCCTCTCCATGGCAGGAAAGAACCTGGTCATCAGGAGTGAGCTGTTCTCGGGGTTGCTACACGTGGAACAGGTCTGGCCCATCTCTCGCTCCTGTGCCGCGGCAGTCACCCGGGCCGTCTTCCACTTTTGTCTGGAGTTCCAAAATGGACCGTGTCCACAGAGACACGATGTATAAATCTCTGGACAGTGGAGGAAAGGACGTTCCGAACGTGGCCCTCATCCTGATGGCCACCTTTGTGTGCGGCTGCATTAAGCTGTGCACAGACCCCCAGTACGCAAACACCAAGTGTTACCACGTGCTGAGGTTCTACCTGTCTCCATTGTTGCGAAGGATGGGTCTGGCCACGCTGCCGCGAAACGCCCCCACCAGCTGGACCATGCCTGTCCACCTGTCCTTCGTGGAAAAGTTTTTCACAAGAAACCCCTTTGACCACAAGGCCATAAAACAGTGGTCAGCACGTAACGTCCTGGACGCTCTACGAAAGAAGGAGAAGGTGGACCCTGTTGGGTGGTTCCCTGAGCGGACTGTCGAACTTATTTGGCAGAATGTCTCATCGCCAGAGCTTTCACACAAGCACCAAGACGTAGCTTGGTTGGCGGTGAGGAGGGCCCTACCCGTCAGAACGTTCATGCACAGCCGGCGTCTCAGCAACACGGCACGGTGCCCCCGGGCCGGCTGCGGGGCGGATGAGACTGTCACCCATCTCCTTCAGGATTGCGCCTTTGCGACGCAGGTCTGGAAAGAGATGCAGTGGTTGCTGTCGAGGTTCATCCCGAGCAGCTCCGTAACACAGGACTCTGTGCTCTACGGGCTGTTCCCAGGGACACACACCGAGACAGACATCACCAGCTGCTGGAGGGCCATCAACTCGGTCAAAGACGCTCTGTGGTCTTGCCGAAACTTGCTGGTCTTCCAGAGCAAGGAGATGTCCACGTCTGCGTGTTGCAGACTGGCGCAATCCAAGATTCAGGATTACGTGATAAGGGACGCACTTAAAATTGGTGCAGTCGCCGCAAAGGCACGGTGGGGAAAGGCCACAGTTTAAAGCCCTTCCGCCATGGAAAACCCGGGGGCAGGAATCAGTACAAACCTCCCTCGGGCTGTATTTGTAATTTACTTTTTGTGTACATGGAGCACCAAATCTGTAAACACCAATGTCGTGCCATGTACAATGCAAGGTCTGTTTCGAAATGCATGTTGAAAAGAAAAATGTTAATATACCGTCACCCATTTCGTGTACTGTATAGTGACACATGAAATGTAATTTGTTTGAATGAACCACAATGTATCCCGTTTATTGGACCGAATTGCACTTGAACTGAAAAACAAGAAATGTAACGAACGGAACTGCCGTCAGCACCCAGATGTATTGTATGGGATTGCTGACCGCAGCTAAATGTACTGAAATGCCTTTGAATGTACTGTACAGATTTTTTTATGAATAAAGTATATTTTGAAGTTAAAAAAAACGGAAGCTCTGTTTGAGAATGCCAATAGTGTGTTTGATGATGGTCCTGGTGGCCGTCAGACTCTCATTGTGTGCGAGCTGCCCAGCAGTTCGAGGGTTGCACGGAGGAGTCATGAGCCAAGTGTTCAGTGTGTAGCCCTTCTCACCAGGGAGCCAGCCGCAATCTTCATTGGGACCAGTAGGGGGCGTGGCCCAACGCTCTGGCACAGTATAAAAGAGTCGTGGCTGCTGCCAGGAAACCGGGCATCTACTTGCAAGGTCTTGCGGTTGTGGTCGCAAATGAGATAAACATTGAGGGAGAGGAAGCCCTTGCGTTTTCTGAATTGCTCTGGAGATTGTTGGGGTGCCCTGAGGAGACCGACATGGGTGCAGTCAATGATCCCCTGTACCCTGGGGAAGCATTGCACGGGAATGCAGTCTGGTGCTCCAATTGCTTGCCTCTGGTCATGGGGAAGGAGCTGTAGTCAGCCCTCCTCCTATAGAGAGTTTCTGTGACCTCCCGTATCAAGGTGTAGGTTGCAAACTGCGAGATGTTGCACATGTCCGCAGTGGCAGCTTGGAAGGACCTAGTCGCATAAAAGTTGAGGGTGATAGTAACCTTGGATGCCACAGTCAGGGGGGGTCCTCCCCCATGTCTGTGGCTCCAATTCTGCCTGCAGGAGATTACAGAGCTCAGTCACGATGTCCTTCCTGAATCTAAGTCTGCGGAGGCATTGATCGTCATTGGATTTGGGCATGGTGCCGGAGGATTGGAGGACTGCCTTGTTTAAGAAGGGAGAAAGGGATCGGCCGAGTAATTACAGGTCTGTTAGCCTAACCTCAGTGGTGGGAAAATTATTGGAAACAATCCTGAAAGACAGCAGAAATCTAAATTCGGAAAGGCAAGGATTAATTAGGAACAGTCAGCACGGATTTGATGAGGGAAAATTGTGTTTGACTAACCTGATTGAATTTTTTGAGGAGGTAACCAAGAGGATCGATGAGGGTAGTGCATACGATGTAGTGTATATGGACTGCAGCAAAGCTTTTGATAAGGTCCCACAGGTAGACTGGTCATGAATGTAAAAGCCCATGGAATCCAGGGCAAAGTGGCAAGTTGCATCCATAATTGGCTTAGAGATAGGAAGCAAAGGGTTGATGGGTGTTTTTGTGACTGGAAGGATGTTTCCAGTGGGATTCTGCAGGGCTCAGTACTGGGTCGTTTGCTTTTTGTGGTAGATATCAACGATTTAGATTTGAATATAGGGAGTATGATGAAAAAGTTTGCAAACGTCACTAAAATTGGCTGTGTGGTTGACAAGGAAGAGGAAAGTCATGGGCTGCAGGAGGATATCAATCTACTGATCAGGTGGGCAGAGCAGTGGCAAATGGAATTTTATTCAGAGAAGTGTGAGGTAATGCACTTTGGGAGGGCTAATAAGGAAAGGGTATATACATTAAGTGGTAGGCCATTTAATAGTGGAGATGAACAAAGGGACCTTGGAGAGCTTGTCCACAGAACTATTTTTGGGAGGAAACTAAAACGTTAAATCGTGGCCCCCTGATCTGGGGGACGCACCAAACATTTACAATGCTCTTTTTTTTTGTGTTTTTGTTTTTTTTTTTTAATTTTTTGGGGCACTAAAATCATTTTTTTTTTTTCTCCAAGTGCCCCCTATAAAAGGGGAGGGGGACACTAAAAACACCGGCAATTAAAACAAATTAAACTTTAAAACATAAAATCATATTAAAATTTGGTTGCCGGGCGTGATGATGCACTCCAGTCCCTCCGGCGTCCACCTCTCGCGGAAGGCCGCGAGCGTACCGGTGGACATCGCGTGCTCCATCTCCAAGGACACCCTGGCGCGGATGTACGCGCGGAAGAGAGGCAGGCAGTCAGGTTGAACGACCCCCTCGACCGCCCGCTGCCTGGATCGGCTGATGGCACCCTTGGCCGTGCCCAGGAGCAGTCCTACGAGGAGGCCCTCGGACCTACCCGCTCCCCTCCGCACAGGGTGCCCAAAGATCAGGAGTGTGGGAATGAAGTGCAGCCAGAATTTCAGGAGCAGCCCCTTTAAATAATAAAACAGGGGCTGCAACCTCGTGCATTCAATAAAAACATGGAACACGGACTCTTCCAGACCGCAGAAATTGCAGGCGGCCTGGGAGCCCGTGAACCGGCTTAAACATTTATTGCACGGCACTGCTCTGTGCACCACACTCCAGGCCAAGCCCCCTATAAATAGTGGGAGGACTCCCACGTAGAGTGCCCTCCATCGGGGACCCCCGTCTCCTCTGGACGGCAAGATGGTACGCCATGGCGTGTCCGGACAGCAGGCGAGGATGGCAAAGTTGAGAGTGTGCAGGAGCAGCCCGGACAGGAAACCCCTCCACGCGGAACTGAAAGGCACGGAGGGGATTTCCTCGAGGCGGCTCAAGTTGTGAGGTGCCGGCTCCCGAGGGAGGTTCCGGGGTTTGGCGCCACTGAGCAATTCCCTCCGGACGGGGGTCAGTTCGGACGGGATCTCCCCACGTGCTTGAGCCTCCTCGATGCACCTAACGGAGTCAGGGCCCAGAGCTGTTTTTATTGACTCGATGGCATCAGCCGCACGGCGGAAGTTGGCGGAATTTAGGCACCGAGCCAGCGTATCTGGCGCCATCCAGCCCGCTCCTCCGCCATCGAGCAGGTCCCTGACCCTGGTCACCTCACCAGCCACAGCCCTCTCGTCCGACCGCCACCTAAAACCTCGGTCGTGGAGGTACGGATTCCCGAGCAGCGGCTCCTGCAGGACAGCCGCCACTCCAGCCGGTGGAGAGCTGCGCTTGGTGGAGACTTTGTTCCAGACCCTAATGAGTTCCTTGTAAAAAACAGGCAGCTCTTGGAAGGCGGTCCTGACGCCCCCCAAGCTCACAAACAGGAGCTGCGTGTCGTAGTTGAGGCCGTGCTGCTGGCAGAAGAAATACGTCGCCAGAGCACGCCACCTAGGAGGGGGCTCGACGTAAAGGTATCTCTGCAGGGTCTGAAGACGGAAAGTTGCGAGCTGGGTGCTGACGCACACCAACGACTGACAGCCCTCCCCAAGCGGGAGACTCAAGACCGCGGCAGAGACCCAGTGCTTCCTGTTGTTCCAGAAGAAGTCCACCAGCTTCTTCTGTATCTTGGTGACAAATGCAGGGGGAGGGGTCAAAGTTACCAGCCGGTACCACAACATGGCGGCCACCAGCTGGTTTATGACTCGCGCTCGACCCCTGTAGGACAGCACTCGGAGCAGTCCTGTCCAGTGCCCTAGGCGAGCGGCGACCTTGGCCTCCAGCTCTTGCCAGTTGGCCGGCCAGGCTTCCTCGTCGGGGCTAAGGTAGACTCCCGGATAGAGGAGATGGGTCATGCTCCAGGCAAAAGGCCTGAGCTCCTCCGGCAGGGAGTCCACCCGCGACTGACCCACCAGGAGTCCGGAACATTTCTCCCAGTTGATCCTGGCAGAGGATGCGGCCGAGTAAATCTCCTGGCACTCACGCATCCTCCGCAGGTCAGCGGGATCCTCTACCGCGAGGAGCACGTCATCGGCGTAAGCCAAGAGGATGACCTCCATGCCCGGCCCTTGCAGAGCCAGTCCCGTCAACCTCGTCCGCAGGAGGCGCAGGAAAGGCTCCACGCAGATGGCATATAACTGGCCGGACATGGGGCATCCCTGGCGCACCCCTCTCCCAAAGCGAAGGGGCGCCGTCAAAGACCCGTTAACCTTTATCAGACACTCCGCGGCGGCGTACAAAAGTCGGGTCCGGGCGCCGAAATGCGTCCTGAACCCAAAAGCGCGCAGAGTTCGGAACAGATAGTCGTGATCCACCCTGTCGAACGCCTTCTCTTGGTCGAGAGATAGGAAGGCGACCGACAGACCAGCCTCCTGGGAATGATGGATGAGGTCCCGGACCAGATGGATGTTATCGTGGATTGTCCGGCCCGGAATCGTGTCGGACTGGTCGGGGTGGATCATGTGGTCCAGCACGGCGCCAAGGCGAAGATTTTGTAGTCCGTGCTGAGGAGGGAGACCGGGCGCCAGTTCTTAAGGAGGCGGAGATCGCCCTTCTGAGGCAGCAGGATGATGACTGCCCTGCGCCAAGAGAGGGGTATCTCCCCGGTCGCCAGACTTTCCCCCAGGACCCGCGCATAGTCGCCCCCCAGGACGTCCCAGAACGCCCTGTGGAACTCCACGGTCAGCCCGTCCAGCCCCGGGGCTTTTCCCCTCGAGAGCCGGTCGAGGGCGCCGGTCAGCTCCGCCAGGCTTAGCGGAGCTTCCAGATTTTCGGCGCCCTCCGGGCCGACCTTCAGCAGGTCCTCCCACAAAACTCTACGCGCTTCCTCGCTGGACGGCTCCGGAGAGAACAGAGCCCCGTAATATTCACGGGACCTGTTGTTGACGCCCTCCGGATCCGAGACGAGAGAGCCGTCGTCGGCCAGCAGCGTCAAGAGCTGCTTACGGACACTCTGCCTTTTTTCCAGCGAGTAGAAGAAGGAGGAGCCGCGGTCCAGATCCCGCAGGAACCGGATCCGCGACCTCACGAACGCGCCTCGGGCCCCGACGAGCTGCAGGTCCTTCAGCGCGGCCTTCTTCGCTTCGTACACCATCCACAGGGCCGGGTCCTCGACGACTTGACCGAGACGGGACTCCAGGTCGAGCACCTCTTTTTCTAGGCGCCCGACCCTGGCCGCCCGCCTCTTGGTCGACCCCCTCGCGTACTCTTGACAGAAGACGCGGACATGAGCCTTGCTCACGTCCCACCATAGCCTCAAGGAGGGGAAGCCCCCCTGCTTCCTTCTCCAGTCGGCCCAGAAACGACGGAACGAGTCCTGGAACCGCACGTCCTCCAGCAGTTGGTTGTTAAAATGCCAGTACGCGGACCTCGTCCTCGCGCGGAGCGAAGCGAGCTCCGTCCACACCAGGTGGTGGTCCGAACACGGCACCGGCCGCATAGATTTAACAATTTTTCGCTCCTGCGGGAGGGGAAATATGCGGTGTGCTTCCTGCAAGAAACCCGCATTTTCTGCCGGAGATCTTGGGGGTTGAGGAGCCCGTGCCAGGCCACTTGCTGCAGTCGACTCTGGACCATCCTACTCCAGGCCTCACCCAAGTAAAGGCGCTGGAGTCGGGATGGAGATTTCGCCAGACGTCCACCAAGACCAGGTCCCTCAACTTCTCCATCGCCGTCATGCTCTGCGGGGCACCGGAGCGGTCCCTCGACTCGAGGGTGCAGTTAAAATCCCCCCCGAGGACAATGCAGTCGCCGACGTCGACGGAGCCAAGAAGAGCGGACACTTCTTCGAAGAAGCGCGTTTGCCGCGTGCCGGGCTGAGGGGCGTACAAATTCACGAGATGGAGCGGCACATCCCCCAGGCGAACCGTGACGTGCAGCAAGTGGCCTGGCACGGGCTCCTCGACCCCCAAGATCTCCGGCAGAAAATGCGGGTTTCTTGCAGGAAGCACACCGCATATTTCCCCTCCCGCAGGAGCGAAAAATTGTTAAATCTATGACGTGCCTCTCTGCCGCCGTTGATGTTGAGGCTGGCTCTGGTTATCTTCATGACAAAAGCAGAGTGCAACCTCTACCTAACCTATTGTGGGGGGGGAGTGGGGTCGTTTGTTGACCTCCACTCCTTCAGCAGCCCAGCAAGGAACCTTTTGAGCCGGCGCAGCTCAAGGCCTTGCGCCTTTGATAAGGGCCCGCCCGCGGCCATGGTTTTAGCGGCGGTGCGGACGGACGCGACGAGCAGCCCCGGCTCGGACCATCTTTCCCGGGCCAGCTGGGCTCGGTTGTGGCGACCCTGGCTCTGGACCAAAAAGTCCCGGAGTTCCTTTGCAGGAATGAGGGGGGACTCAGCGGCGGGCACGAGGAGATCCACCGCCTCACTGGCGATGGACTCGAGATCTTCTCCCTCGTCCCCCACCGAGTCCCCGTCCCCCTCCGGGAGGTCGCCGCTAGCAGCCGGCCCGTCGACCGCACGAGGTACGGCAAACGGCCCGGCCGCTCCATCCGACCCTGGCTCTGCCCCGATCCCACCCCCAGGATCGTCGGCAGAGGAGTCCCCACTGGGCTCTTTTAAAAGCGGTGCTGTGTTGGGAAGCGACAGCGGAAGGGGTTCCTCCTCTGCCCCAGGAGCCGGGGAACACGGAGAGACCCGGCCAAAGAAATTCTCCAGGTCCTCCAAGTACCCCAGCTCCAAAGTAGGGGGCGAGGGTTGTTGTTCTTCCCCCTCCCCGCCGCCACCCCCCGGCCCAGCGTGTCCAGAATCATTAAAATTGTTAACATATTTTGTTTCTTCCGGGCCGAGCGACTCCCGGGGGAAGTTGGTTAATAGCTGGGCGGGCTCATTGTGGGGTGAGTGTAGCTCTTGACCCCGTGTTTCTTTGTTATTAGTCTGAAAGGTGGCAGGGCCGCAGGAGGCGCCGTGGATGTGGACGCCGCCTGCGCGTATGTCTTAGCTGGCCCTGCCACCAGCGTGGATGGAGTCGCCATCACGGAGTCCCTTTAAGGGCCACACCCACCCCAAAGTCACAGGCCTTAATGTTCTTAAATTGGCCTCGTTTAAGTGTATGAGCAGAGGAGCTCTCAATGAGGCACACCTCTCCCCTAGTTGACAATTGGGGAGGGGCCTTGCTCCCTCTGCTCAGTTGTCTTAATTGTTTTTTCAATTAGGAGGAAAGGGCTCTCAGAGAGAGAGTGGAGAGACAGAGAGAGAGAGAAAGAGAGAGGGAGGGGTTGGAAAGCGGGAAGCTGTGAGGGCAGGTCTCCCCTCACAACGATGGGTGGGTGTTTCTTGGGGTGCACCCCCCAGATGGCAAAAAACACAGTTTTTGTAGATGGTCTTCGGGTGGGGGGAGAAGATGTCTTCACCTGGGGCAGCTGGAGCCACCCAGGCACACACTCCCAACGATGTTAAATAGGGTAATTAATAGTTCTTCAGCCAGGTAGCTCCAGCTATCCCAGGCTAGGCAATGGGGGAGGGGTGCTTCAGTGGTGTGTGGGGCCTAGTTATTTAGCAAGACCCCCACACACACTTCCACACACACACACCCCCCGCGATGTTCCGGCCCTCAAAATGGTCTTCTTTCTTCTCCCCACCAATACAACAAAGTCTTTAGGGGAATGCACCAAAACACACCCACCTTTGGTTGATGAAGTTTCTCCCTCCTTCCACACTGGATAGTTGTTGTTCTTTTTCCCCCTCTCTTGAACTCTCTGTAGCAGTATTAAAGGTTGTTGAATTTTCTGCTCGCCTTCTCTCCCTCTGGATGGATTGGAATTGTAGTAAGCCCCTTCCTCCTCTTCCTGGGCTGTTTCACAGGTCTCACAAAGGCCTTCCAGGCAGGAGCAACAGCAGGTAGCTCCTTCTCTCACTGCTCCAGGCTCCAACTGAATAGGCCACGCCTCCAAAGCTCCACCATTGGTCCACTGATCCCTGAAAGTAGCAGGCCAGGTGGATAAGGTGGTTAAGAAGGCATACGGAATGCTTGCCTTTATTGGCCGAGGCATAGAATATAAGAGCAGGGAGGTTATGCTTAAATTGTATAGTACTTTGGTTAGGCCACAGCTGGAGTACTGCATGCAGTTCTGGTTGCCATATTATAAGAAGGACGTGATTGCACTAGAGAGGGTGCAGAAGAGATTTACTAGGATGCTGCCTGGAATGGAGAATCTTAGTTATGAGGACAGATTGGATAGGCTGGGTTTGTTCTCATTGGAACAGAGGAGGTTGAGAGGAGACCTCATCGAAGTGTACAAAGTATTGAGGGGCCTGAACATAGTGGATAGTAAGGGACTATTTCAATTGGTGGAAGGGTGTATTATGAGGGGGCATAGTTTTAAGGTGGTTGGTGGAAGATTTAGAGGGGATTTGATGGGGGGCTTCTTTACGCAGTGTTGTGGGGATCTGGAACTCACTGCCTGGAAGAGTGGTGAATGCAGAAATCCTCACCACTTTTAAGAGATGGTTGGATGGGCATTTATAGTGCAGTAACCTGCAGGGTTACGGGCGTAGAGTTGGTAATTGGGATTAGACTGGATAACCTCTTGTTGGCCGGCGCAGTTATAATGGTAAATACTGCAGGGAATCGAATACAGCCAGGATGATCTCCTGGACAAGTTTTGATCGCCTGTGATACGTTCATAATAAAGGATGAAACTGAGTACTGTGTACAATGAGCAAGTGTGACCTTAGCTCCTTTAATACGACTCCAGAGTGCAGATCCCTCATGGGTGGCCTGCTTATATACCGTGCTCCCAAGGGATGCTGGGATCCCTTGGGATTCCAACAGGTAGGCCCTCTGATGGTAGTGTAATACAGGTTACAACATCACTCCCCCGTGAAGTCAATAGTACAATTATTTACAAGGTGAGACAATCTGGGGCTTTCCGTTCCCTTGTCGATCGTCACGGTACAAATGCGGATGTGGGTGAGTTGGTTAGTTCTTCACTGGGCTGCTGGGCAGCCGGCCTTGCCGGGCTGCTCGGGATGGTGAGTTCGGCTTCGTGGTCAACCATGATGTCAATTGCCACTAGTGTGTGTGTTGGAGGGTCAAAGTTGGTGGTGTCTTCATCGGGTTGTTTGTAGCTGTTGGTGAACTGCAATTTGATTTGGTCCAAATGTTTGAGTGATGTCCAAATGACTAGCACATCAGGCAGGCCGTGCGTGGCAAACATGGTGCGTAGGCTTTCAATAGTGGCCGTGGACGTGCTTACAGACATTATTGCACATTCAATCTATTTTGAGTAAGCGTCCACGACAACCAAAAACATTTTGCCTAGAAATGGGCCCGCATAGTCCACGTGGATCCTCGACCACGGTTTTGAGGGCCACGACCACAAACAGCGGTGCCTCTCTGGGTGCATTGCTCAGCTGAGAGTAAGTGTTGCACTGGCGCACGCATGACTCTAAATCTGAGTCGATGCCGGGCCACCACACATGGGATCTGGCTCTGGCTTACATCATTACAATGCCCGGGTGGGTGCTGTGCAGTTCACAAATGAACGTATCTCTGCCTTTCTTGCCCCACAACAGACAGTCCTCCTGCAGGGACATTTCGTCTTTGTGCCTGTGGAACGGCTTAATTGCCTCCTGCATCGCCACTGGGGCGCTGGACCAGCTCCCATGGGGGCCACAGTTTTTTTTACCAAGGACAGTAAAGGATCCTGGCTGGTCCAGGTCTTGATCTGGCGAGCCGTAACGGGGGACTTTTCATTTTTGAATGCATCCATTACCATGAGCAAGTCCGCAGGCTGTGCCATTTCCACCCCGGTAGTGCGCAATGGCAGCCGACTGAGAGTATCTGCGCAGTTCTCTATGCCCGATCTGTGACAGATTACATAGTTGTATGCCGACAGTGTGAGCACCCATCTTTGGATGCGGACAGAGGCATTGGTGTTAATCCCTTTGCTCTCAGAGAACAGTGATATGAGCGGCTTGTGGTCAGTTTCAAGCTCAAACTTGAGGCCAAATAAGTATTGGTGCATTTTCTTTACCCCGTAAACGGACGCCAGAGCCTCTTTTTCAATCATGCTGCAGGCCCTTTTGGCCTTGGACAAACTCCTAGACGCATAAGCGACCAGTTGCAAAATCCCCGATTCGTTAGCCTGTTGTAACATACACCCGACCCTGTACGATGACGCATCACAAGCTCGCCCTAATCTTTTACAAGGGTCATACAGGACAAGCAGTTTCTTTGAACACAACAGATTTCTGGCTTTCTTAAAGGCAGCATCTTGTGAATGCCCTCATACCCAGTCGTTTCCCTTGCGCAATAGCGCATGTAGGGGTTCTAGCAGGGTGCTTAACCCAGGTAAGAAATTTTCGAAATAGTTAAGGAGTCCCAGGAACGTCACATTCTGTGATCTCGGCGCGTTCTTGATGGCCTCCGTCTTGGCATCGGTGGGTCTGATGCTGTCTGCTGCGATTCTTCTTCCCAAGAATTCGACCTCCTGAAAACAAACTTCAAGCGTTTCAACCTGAGCCCCACGCAATCCAACCGACTAAGAACCTCTTCCAGATTCTTCAAGTGCTCAATGGTGTTCTGACCTGTAACCAGTATGTCGTCCTGGAAAACCACAGCGCAAGGGATTGACTTTAGCAGGTTCTCCATGTTCCGTTGTAAGATTGCCGTGACCGACCGAATTCCGAACAGGCATCTGTTATAGATGAACAGACCTTTGTGTGAGTTGATGCAGGTGAGGCTTTTTGAAGATTCCTCCAGCTCCTGCGTCATGAAGGCTGAGGTCAGGTCCAGCTTGGTGAAAGTCTTCTCTCCAGCCAGGGTTGCAAATAGGTCATCTGCCTTGGGTAGCGGGTACTGGTCCTGTCGCGAAAAACGGTTAATCGTTACTTTATAGTCCCCACAAATTCTGACCGTGCTGTCCTCTTTAAGTACCGGGACAATCGGACTGACCCACTCATTGAATTCCACCGGCGCGATAATGCCTTCTCGCTGCAGCCTGTCCAACTCAATTTCCACTTTCTCACGCATCATATATGGTACCGCCTGTGCCTTGTGGTGGATGGGTCGTGTACTGGGAACCAAATGAATCTGCACTTTCGCCCCCGAGAAGCTTCTAATGCCTGGCTCGAATAACGATGGAAACCTGCTCAGAACCTGGGCACATGAGGCGTCATCGACGGACGAAAGTGCTCGGATGTCGTCCCAGTTCCAGCGGATTTTTCCCAGCCAGCTTCTGCCAAACAATGTGGGGCCATCCCCTGGCACAATCCACAGCGGGAGTTCGTGTACTGCTCCATAATAGGAGACTTTGACTTCAGCACTGCCAATTACAGGGATTAGTTCCTTGGTGTAAGTCCTTAGTTTGGTGTGAATGGGGCTGAGCTTGAACCTGTGTGCCTTTTTGCCCCACAGCCTGTCGAAGGCCTTTTTACTCATTATGGACTGACTCGCACCCGTGTCCAGTTCCACAGATACTGGAATTCCGTTCAGTTCAACTTTCAACATTATTGGTGGACATTTCGTGGTGAATGTGTATACCCCATACACTTCTTCCTCCTCGGTTAGAATCTCTAGTTCAGTTTGAGCCGCCATGGATCGATCTTCCTCTGCAACGTGGTGGTTTGCAGCTTGTCTGTACATTCGCTGGAGGTGTCCCATTGTTCTGCAACCGTTGCACACATAGTGCTTGAAGCGGCATTGATGGGGCCGATGATCACCTCCACAGTGCCAACAAAGTGTTAACTGCCTCACATTAACAATTGATGGCGGACTCTGACTCATCTGAAGTCGTGCAGCAGCAGCCGGTGTGACGTTCTGCCGTGTATATTCCTGCTCGAAACCGATGTTACTTTGTGCACAGTACTGGCCGAAACTTCTTTACTCTGCAAAATCTGTTTGGTGTTGTCGCTGGTGGACAGAAATGCCTGGGCTATCGTTATGGCTTTACTTAGATTCGGAATTTCAACAGTCAACAATTTGCAAAGGATTACTTTATGGCCAATGCCCAGTACAAAAAAGTCGCTAGGAATCTCTCAAATTCGCAATGTCCTGCGAGGTGCCTTAGTTCGGCGACATAGCTCGTCACTTCCTGGCTCTCCGACCGTTGACACGTGTAGAACCGCTATCTCGCCATCAAAACGTTTTCCTTAGGATTTAGGTGCTCCCGGACCAGCGTACACAATTCTTCATAGGATTTAGCTGTTGGTTTTGCCGGAGCTAGGAGAGTCTTCATGAGGCCATAGGTTGTTGCCCCACAGACAGTTAGGAGGATCGCCCTTCGTTTGGCAGTGTTCTCATCTCCTTCCAGCTCATTGGCCGCAAAGTATTGGTCGAGTCTCTCCACAAAGGCCTCCCAATCGTCCCCTTCTGAGAACTTCTCCAGGATACCAACTGTTCATTGCATTGTCGCGCGGTTGTTCGTTCATAATAAAGGATGAAACTGAGTACTGAGTACAATGAGCAAGAGTGACCTTAGCTCCTTTAATAAGACTCCAGAGTGCAGGTACCTCGTGGGTGGTCTGCTTATATACCATGCTCCCAAGAGATGCTGGAATCCCTTGGGACTCCAACAGGTAAGCCCTCTGGTGGTAGTGTAACACAGGTTACAAATGGTTCAATAAATAACAGCCTGGATGAGTTGGAGAGGAAATTTCCCAGATTTTTTTTCCCTAAATTGGCTTGGGATTTTATCTGGTTTTTGCCTCTCCCAGGAGATCACATGGCTCTGGTTGGGGTGGAGTGTAGAATATTTCAGTGTAAGGGGTGTTGCAGTCATGTGAGGCGGACTGGTTGGGCTGGGTGCCCTTTACCTTTCTGTCATTGTTCATTGTTCATCGGGTTATATGTAACCTTCAGGGCTGCTGACCGAGGGCTGTGCGGCTCTTTGTCGGCCGGCGCGGACACGATGGGCTGAAATGGCCTCCTTTAGCGCTGTAAATTTCTATGTTTCTATATCAGAGTATGAGAATTACTGGCGGAAGACCCTTTCTCAATATGGCCTGGCGCCCCTACCTCTGTGTAGCCGTCTTGCTCTGTGAGGTGGCTCATTGGCTTCTCCCTGCTGCTCTGCTGCCTCCTCCACCTCTGCAGACTGCTGCTGCCCAGCATCTGGCTCCGCTGCAGGCAGCCTCCTGGCCTGCTGGCCAAGTATCTGGCGTAGAGGGTCCGCGTACCTCACTCTCCTCCTTAGGGGACGCCCTTGCTGAGGGCCATCGTGTGGCACCCCTCTGTCTCCATCTCCCTGGCCCCCTCCATGCTGTGCCGCAATGATACCTGCGGCCCTTGCCCGCTGCCTCTGCAGCCTTTGCCCCCGGTGCCACCTTCTCCTCCGTGCCTTAGCGGTGCACACAATGTGCAGGAGGCGTTGGCCTGCAATCACTGCCCCCGTTTCAAAGCCCTCCACAAGCCCAGCCTCCTCGAAGTGGCCTCCGTGTTCTGCAGGTGGAAAGCGCCTCCAGCACTTGCAAAGCAGCACTGTATCCTTGCACTGCGAGTGAAACAACGGGAAAAGTCGCGGACACAAAATCAACTGAAAGCAACACACCTTTAAGGCACTCTGGCGGTGTGCATTAGGAGCTATGCACCACCCGAAAAAAGCCACTCTTGGCACCGCCCAGCTGTGGGACGATGTTTATACGGCAATGTCGCTTCCGGCCCGGGACCTCGGCGGTTAGTGCAGTGATGACATACTTAAGAGTGCTGGCCATCACCGCCACGGAAGTTGGGGGTGATGCACACCGCCGGAAAACCACAGCAGGGCAATTGGGCTATCGCTGGCCATTCCATGAAAAGTCGGCAGCCACTCCACTCTGCAGCATGGCCGCTGATTTCCAGTGACAACAGGCCTGAAGGGAAGCGGCAATTTCAGTCCCTGAGGGTCCAGTAACGAGGGCCACTGCGCATTCTGCAAGGCCTCCACTGAGAGCCGGGCTGCACGATGGCGGCGTGGACCACGTGAACATACAGGTAGAGAAGCCGACTCATGAGTCACCAAAAGAAATAAGAGGATGGCCCTGTGCACTGGCGACCTCCCCTATGACATCCGTCCTGCGATTGGATGTCGGCCAGCCTCGTGGGACGTGGAGCAACTTTCCCCACAGGATGGGCGCACGGCGCTGAAGAGTCGTCGGCCCGGGGCACTACAATAGTGCGTAGTGACACATTTCACCGTGGCAGCCCATCCGCAAACTCCCAGACTATTTCCCGGGAGCCGGTAACGCCCCGCAAACCCCCCCCCCCGGGCTTGTGCCCGTTAACAACCCCTGGAGGCGCTAACGGACCTCTGAAAAAAGGACAATTTTGCTCCCCAGGTGTTCAGTAACACTCGGAGTGTACAAAAGCACATTGTCCATGCCATAACACACAGGGTATATCACAAATCGCTGAGAGGGCAATAACACACTGGGTTGGAATCACACACTGGCTATATAATAACACACAAGTGTAAAATAACGACAGGATGTTCAGTAACACATTGTGTGTGTTCAATAACACTTTGTGCCATATCACACTGGATGTGCAATAATTCATTAGGTGTATAATAACACAACGAGTGTCCAGCAACTCGGGTCTGATGGGGGTGATTGGTGTGGGTTTGGTGGGGATGTGGTGCATGGTTTGATTGGGAGACTAGGGAGATCGAGGGGGACAAGGCAGTGACATGGGGAGAGAGGGAATCGGATGTGAATGAGAAAGAGGGAGGGGAAGAGAGGGAATCAGAGGGGGATTGAGAGAGAGTAAGGTGGAATGAGAGAGGCGGAGAGAGGGAATCGGAGGGGAAATGAGAGGGGGAGAGAGAGAGACTAGGGGAGAGAGTGATATTGGGGGAGAGAAGGAATCGGGGGGGAATTGAGAGGGCGGGGAGAGAGGGAATCAGAGATGGGGCAGAGAGGGAATTGGAGGGGGAATGAGAGAGACTGGGGGATGAGAGGGAATCAGAGAGTGGGAGGGGGAATGAGAGGGGGGTGGAGAGGAAATCAGGGAGAATGATAAGAGAGGGAGGGGAATGAATGATGGGGAGGTGAAAGGGAATCGAAGGGAGAATGAGAGAGGGGGAGAGATAGAATTGGAGGGGAAATGAGAAAGGGGGAGAGAGAGACTGGGGGAGGGAAGGAATCAGCGGGAATGAGGGAGGAGGAGAGAGAGGGGGCGAGAGAGAGAGACTTGGAGGAGACGGAATCAGTGGGGGAAGGAGAGGAATGAGAAAGGGAGGGGAGGAGGAATGAGAGAGGGGGGAGAGAGAGACTGGGGGAGAGCAGGAATCGGACAGAAATGAGGTGGGAGAGGGGGGATTGAGAGAGAGAGAGAGATGGGAGAGAGACTGGGGGAGAGCAGGAATTGGAGGGGGAATGAGAGGAGCCAGAGAGAGAGACTGGGGGCGGGAGAGGGGGAGAGAGCAAATCGAAAGGGGAATAGGAGAGGGAGAGACTGGTGACAGGGTTAGGGGGGAATGTGAGAGTGGGGGGGGAGAGAGACCGAGAGAGAGGGAATCAGAGGGGAAATGAGAGGAAATCAGAGGAGGAATGAGAGAGTAGTGGGGGAGAGAGAAAGACTGGGGAGAGAGTGGGAAATGGAGGGGGAGTGAGAGAGGTGACAGAGTGAGAGACTGGGGGTGGGAGAGGGGGAGAGAGCAAATCGAAGAGTGGGAGAGAGGGAGAATGAGAGAGGTAGAGGGGGAATGAGAAGAGAGAGGAAGGGAGAACAGGAAATAAAGGGGAGAGAGAGACTGGGAAGAGGGAGTGAGGGGGAATAAGAGAGGGGGGAATAAGTGGAATTGGAGGGTGACAGAGAGAGAGAAGGGGACGGGACAGAGGGCGAGGGGCGGAGAGAGGGAATCTGAGGGGAATGAGAGGAATTGGAGGGTAAATGAGAGAGAGACTGGGGGAGACAGAGAGAGACAGACTGGGGAGAGAAGGAATGGGAGGGGGAGAGAAAGACAGGAGAGAGAGAGGAGGAGAGAAGTAAAATGGAGGGGTAATAAGAGAGACTGGGGAAAGAGGGAATCGGAGAGGGATTGATAGACGAGGAGAGAGAGAGTCTGGAGTGAGAGTGAGACTGGGGGAGGGAGGAGATTGGGTTGGAATAAGAGGGGGGAGAGAGAGGTCAGAGGGGGAATGAGAGGGGGCGAGAGATAGGGAATCGGAGGGGGAATGATAGGAAGGGGAGAGAGAATTGGAGCCATAATGAGAGGGAGAGAACGAATCGGAGGGAGCACGGAGAGTGAGATAGTGGGAGGGAGGGATTCAGAGGGGGAATGAGGGGGAGAGAGAGAGAAAATCAGAGGAGGAATGAGAGAGGGTGGGGTAGAGGGAATTGGAGGGAGAATGAAGGAGAGAGGAAATTAGAGGGGAAATGAGAGGGAATTGCAGGGGGAATGAGAGAGAGGGGGAGGGAGGGAACTGGGGAAGGAGAGAGAAGGAGAAGGGGGAATTGGTGGAGGAATGAGAGAGAGGGAATTAGAGGGGGAATGATAGGGAGGGGGGTGAGGAAATCAGAGGAATGAGAGAGAGAGGGAAGCGGACAGAGAATGAGAGAAGGGGGGGGAAGAGAGGGAATCTGAGGGGGAATGAGAGAGAGAGGTGGAGAGAGGGAATCGGAAGGAATTGAGAGATGGGGGAAGATAGAGTGAATTGGAGGGTGAATGAGAGGAGGGGAGGGATTGAGGAGCATAAGAGAAATGGGTGAGGGGGGAGAGTCAGGTGGGGAGGGAGGGAGGAGAGGGCAGGTCAGGAATTTTGGGGTGTAAAATACGGAGAGCCGAGTGGGGATGGGGAAGAGTGTGATCCAGGTCTGAAGGGCTGGGTGGGGAAGTGGGGAGTGGGAATAAGAGGGAGAATGTGATTCAGATGGTAAGACGGATCAGTCTTCCAACCTCACCATGTTCTCTCTCGCTCTCCTCCCCCTACACCTCGCTAATTTCTCGGAAATCTCGGTGCATGTGTGGCAACTGACATCACTGGACTGGATGAAATCTGGAAGTCACAACACTGTCACTATTCATTTCATACCCAATAATCCTGTTAATAATCCATGACCCGTACACAAAACCCTATCGATGATGGGGGTTGGGAAAAGGTCATAAATCCGGTGAGTGGGGAGAAGGTCAGTAACCAGGGCAGGGGAAAGAAGTTCAGTAACCAGGGCAGGGGAGAATGCCAGATACTTGGGTGGCGGGAGGTCAGGAGCTTGGGCCGGGTGGGGGCGATAGGTCAGAAACCTGGGGGTAGAAGTTAAGGAACTTGGGCGGGGGAAGGTCAGGAACTTGGGCAGGGGGGCAGTTGGGTGAGTGGGTCAGGAACTTGGGCGGTGGGGACAGGAACTTGTTTGCGTGTGGGAGATGGCCTTAACCCACGAGGGCGAGCCCTGTCTGTGCCAAGTGAGCTCTGTTCTGTCTGGAGTAGGCAGTCAGAATGGCTTGAATTACACTTTTCAAAGTAACTGATTATGCAGGCAGTGAGGATCTAATTACACTTCCAGAGAAACTGCTGGGTGTGCCTTGTCTTCCAAGGGGATCAATCAGCTCCTGGGAAATGTGAACCAATCAAATCCACTTATACTTGATTGGTTCAGATTTTGAGCACGAGGTGAGGATGTGTATTCCTTTGAGAGTTCTGAACACACAACACTTGGTGAAGGCAAGGAATCCAAGAGGGGTCAACAAATAAGCTGCGATGACTTTTGAGGCATTTTGGCCCCACCCAGCACTATCTCAGGACCTGGGTTTATCGAACCTTCTCCCAAACCTGGATATGTTCGAGGAGAGCTGACTTCACAATGCCATGTTGCACCATCTGCTGCAGCACAATCATTGACACACATCTGGATTAAGTTAAGCTCTTCCTATTAAAGTGAAAGTTACCAAAGCATGAAATGGTAACCTTGGATGACATGGACCCCATTTTGGATGCTTAGATGCCCGTGCTTCAACGGAAAAGTAATCACCACATGGCCCAATTTAACCACACTTGAATTTAAAATCACTTACTTGATTTCTGCAACTCAGCGAGTTTCTTCTGTAACTCGCGGACCTGTTGTTCCAATTCAGAAACAACTTCTGAAACTGAAACAGGCAGAGATTAGAAACATTGCTGGGGACAGGGACGGAGTTGGGGATGAGGTAGGGATGGAGACAGTGATGGGGAAGGGATGGAGACAGGGATGGGGAAGGGATGGAGACAGAGATGGGGAAGGGATGGAGACAGTGATGGGGAAGGGATGGAGACAGTGATGGGGAAGGGATGGAGACAGTGATGAGGAAGGGATGGAGACAGTGATGGGGAAGGAAGGGATAGAGACAGTGATGGGGAAGGGATGGAGACAGTGATGGGGAAGGGATGGAGACAGTGATGGGGAAGGGATGGAGACAGTGATGGGGAAGGGATGGAGACAGGGATGGGGAAGTGATGGAGACAGGGATGGGGAAGGGATGGAGACAGGGATGGGGAAGGGATGGAGACAGTGATGGGGAAGGGATGGAGACAAGGATGGGGAAGTGATGGAGACAGGGATGGGGAAGGGATGGAGACAGGGATGGGGAAGGGATGGAGACAGGGATGGGGAAGGGATGGAGACAGTGATGGGGAAGGGATGGAGACAGGGATGGGGAAGGGATGGAGACAGTGATGGGGAAGGAAGGGATGGAGACAGTGATGGGGAAGGAAGGGATGGAGACAGTGATGGGGAAGGGATGGAGACAGGGATGGGGAAGGGATGGAGACAGGGATGGGGAAGTGATGGAGACAGTGATGGGGAAGGGATGGAGACAGTGATGGGGAAGGGATGGAGACAGTGATGAGGAAGGGATGGAGACAGTGATGGGGAAGGGATGGAGACAGTGATGGAGAAGGGATGGAGACAGTGATGGGGAAGGGATGGAGACAGGGATGGGGAAGGATGGAGACAGTGATGGGGAAGGGATGGAGACAGGGATGGGGAAGGATGGAGACAGTGATGGGGAAGGGATGGAGACAGGGATGGGGAAGGATGGAGACAGTGATGGGGAAGGGATGGAGACAGAGATGGGGAAGGGATGGAGATAGTGATAGGGAAGGGATGGAGACAGGGATGGGGAAGGATGGAGACAGTGATGGGGAAGGGATGGAGACAGGGATGGGGAAGGATGGAGACAGTGATGGGGAAGGGATGGAGACAGTGATGAGGAAGGGATGGAGACAGTGATGGGGAAGGGATGGAGACAGTGATGAGGAAGGGATGGAGACAGTGATGGGGAAGGAAGGGATGGAGACAGTGATGAGGAAGGGATGGGGACAGTGATGGGGAAGGGATGGAGACAGTGATGGGGAAGAGATGGAGACAGTGATGAGGAAGGGATGGAGACAGTGATGAGGAAGGGATGGAGACACAGATGGGGAAGGGATGGAGACAGTGATGGGGAAGGAAGGGATGGAGACAGTGATGGGGAAGGGATGGAGTTAGTGATTTGCAAGTTGATGGATTTACTTTCTGTTGGAGTTTGGAGTCTTTGCCTGCAGCCAGTGGCAGCAAAGCTCAGGATATTTCCAACACAAACAACGCTTGTAAAGGCACGAAAAGCGAGTACTGAGGAGCTGAAAGAACAGAAAGTGCTGCATTCACCAGCTCTGACAACCAGCCAAAAGGTAACTGAATACAACAAAATATTGCAACTCATACTGTGAGAAAAACTTAGGCAGGAGATGTGGTCATGAGGAAACGGTGTGTGGGAGCAAATATTTGTTCATGTGAATATCTTTCAGCATTTCACAAGTACTTTAAAAAAATGTTCTTTCTAAATATGTTTCTACATCAAAGTGAGACATAGCACTATTGACAATAAAGTCATCAAGTGTCGTCATCCCAGGGCAGGTACAGCATGGGTTAGATACAGAGTAAAGCTCCCTCTACGCTGTCCCATCAAACACTCCCAGGGCAGGTAAAGCATGGGTTAGATACAGAATAAAGCTCATCCTACACTGTCCCATCAAACACTTCCAGGGCAGGTACAGCACGAGGTTAGATACAGAGTAAAGCTCACCCTACACTGTCCCGTCAAACACTTCCAGGGCAGGTACAGCATGAGTTAGATTCCGAGTAAAGCTCCCTCTACACTGTCTTATCTCACACTCCCAGAGCAGCTACAGCACGTGTTAGATACAGAGTAAAACTCCCACTACACAAATCTGAATGCACGCAGCATTCGTAACAAGATAGATGAATAGAAATAAACGGGTCTGATCTGATGGCCATTACAGAGATGTGGTTGCAAGGTGGCCAAGGCTGGGAACTGAATATTCAGGGGTATTTGCCATTTCGGAGGGATAGGCAGAAAGGAAAAGGAGGCAGGGTAACTCTGTTAATAAAAGATGAGATCAGTGCAGTCGTGAGAAATAATATTGGCTCAGAAAATCAAGATGTAGAATCAGTTTAGGTAGAGATAATAAATAATAAGAGAAAGATGTCACTGGTGGGAGTAGTCTACAGTAGTCTACAAAATATTTGTTTAAAGTCTCTGCCATTTCCCCATTTCCCATTATTAGTTCTCCAGTCTCATCCTCTAAGGGACCAATGTTTACTTTAGCTACTCTCTTCCTTTTTATATACCTGTAGAAGCTCTTACAGTGTTTTTATATTTCTTGCTAGTTTACTCTCATAAATTATCTTCTCTCTCTTCATCATGTTTTGAGTCGTCCTTTGTTGGTTTCTAAAAATTTCCCAATCCTCTGGCCTTCCACTATTCTTTGCAACATTGTATGTCTTTGTTTTCAATTTGATACCATCCTTTACTTCCTTACTTAGCCACGGATGGTTTATCCTTCTCTAAGAGTCTTTCTTTCTTACTGGAATATATCTTTGCTGAGAATTATGAAATATCTCCTTAAATGTTTGCCACTTGCTATCTACCATCTTACCCTTTAATTTTTTTTCCCAGTCCATTTTAGCCAACTCTGTAGGACAGAGTATAAATCAAGAAATAATGGAGGCTTATAATAAAGGTACGGCAATAATTGATATTCATATTGATCGAACAAATCAAATTGCAAAGGTAGCCTTGAGGAAGAGTTCATAGAGTGTATTCGGGAAGGTTTCTCAGAACAATACCAGGAAGCAGGCTATTTTAGATCTGGTAATGTGTAATGAGATGGGATTAATTAATGATCTCATCGTAAAGGATGCTATTGGGATGAGTGATCATAGCATGGTAGAATTTCAAATTCAGTTGGAGGGTGAGAAAGCTAGGTCTCAAATTAGTGTCCGAAACTTAAATAAAGGCAATTACAAAGGTAGGAAGGCAAAGTTGGCTAAAGTGGACTGGGGAAAAAAATTAAAGGGTAAGACGGTAGATAACAAGTGGCAAACATTTAAGGAGATATTTCATAACTCTCAGCAAAGGTATATTCCAGTAAGAAAGAAAGACTCTTAGAGAAGGATAAACCATCCGTGGCTAAGTAAGGAAGTAAAGGATGGTATCAAATTTAAAACAAAGGCATACAATGTTGCGAAGAACAGTGGAAGGCCAGAAGATTGGGAAATTTTTAGAAACCAACAAAGGACGACTCAAAGCATGATGAAGAGAGAGAAGATAATTTATGAGAGTAAACTAGCAAGAAATATAAAAACACAGTAAGAGCTTCTACAGGTATATAAAAAGGAAGAGAGTAGCTAAAGTAAACATTGGTCCCTTAGAGGATGAGACTGGGAAACTAATAATGGGAAACGGGGAAATGGCAGAGACTTTAAACAAATATTTTGTTTCGTTCTTCACAGTAGAAGACATTAAAAGCACATGGCCTGCATCCTAGGGTCTTAAGAGAAGTGGCTGCAGAGATAGTGGATGTATTGGTTGTAATCTACCAAAATTCCCAGTGTTCTGGAGCGGTCCCAGCAGATTGGGAAACCGCAATGTAGTGGCCCTATTCAAGAAAAGAGGGAGACAGAAAGCAGGAAACTATAGACCACTGCATTTACCCTAACATCTGTCATTGGTAAAATGCTGGAGTCTATTATTAAGGAAGTAGTAGCAGGACATTTAGAAAAGCATAAAGCAGTCAAACAGAGTCAGCATGGTTTTATGAACGGGAAATTATGTTTCACAAATTTGCTGGAGTTCTTTGAGGATGTAACGAGCAGGGTGGATAAAGGAGAACCAGTGGATGTGGTGTATTTGGATTTCCAGAAGGCATTCAATAAGGTGCCACATAAAAGTTTACTGCACAAGATAAGAGCTCACTGGGTTGGGGGTAATATATTAGCATGGATAGAGGATTAGCTAACTAACAGAAAACAAAGAGTCATAATAAATGGGTCATTTTCAGGTTGGAAAACTAACCAGTGGGGTTCCACAGGGATCATAAGAACATAAGAATTAGGAACAGGAGTAGGCCATCTAGTCCCTCGAGCCTGCTCCACCATTCAACAAGATCATGGACTCAGCTCCACTTACCCGCCCGCTCCCCGTAACCCTTAATTCCCTTATTGGTTAAAAATCTATCTATTTGTGATTTGAATACATTCAATGAGCTAGCCTCAGCTGCTTCCTTGGGCAGAGAATTCCACAGATTCACAACCCTCTGGGAGAAGAAATTCCTTCTCAACTCGGTTTTAAATTGGCTCCCCCATATTTTGAGGCTGTGCCCCCTAGATCTAGTCTCCCCGACCAGTGGAAACAACCTCTCTGCCTCTATCTTGTCTATCCCTTTCATTATTTTAAATGCTGGGGCCTCAACTATTTACAATCTATATTAAATCTATCTTGGATGATGGGACCGAGTGCAATGTAACTAAATTTGCTGATGATACAAAGATAGGTGGGAAAGCAAATTGTGAGGAGGATCTAAAGAATCTGCAAAGGGATATAGATAGGCTAAGTGAATGGGCAAACATTTGGCAGATGGAGTATAATGTGGGAAAATGTGAGGTTATCCACTTTGGTAGGAAAAATAAAAAAGCAAATTATTATTTAAATGGGGAGAGATTACAAAATGCTGCGGTACAGAGGGATCTGGGGGTCCTTGTACATGAAACTCAAAAAGTTAACATGCAGGTACAGCAAGTAATTAGGAAAGCAAATGGAATGTTGGCCTTTATTGCAAGGGGGATAGAGTATAAAAGTAAGGAAGTCCTGCTGCAACTGTACAGGGCATTGGTGAGACCACACCTGGAGTACTGTGTACAGTTTAAAAAAAATTAGTTCCTGGGATGTGGTTGTTGCTGACAAGGCCAGCATTTATTGCCCATCCCTAATTGCCCTTGAGAAGGTGGTGGTGAGTCGCCTTCTTGAACTGCTACAGTCCTTGTGGTGAAGGTGCATTCACAGTGCTGTTAGGGAGGTAGTTCCAGGATTTTGACCCAACGACAATGAAGGAACGGTGATGTTCTTCCAAGTCAGGAGGGTGTGTGACTTGCAGTGGAACTTGGAGGTGGTGGTGTTCCCATGCATCTGCTGCCCTTGTCCTTCTGGGTGGTATAGGTCGCGGGTTTGGGAGGCGCTGACAAAAAAGCCTTGGTGAGTTGCTCAGTGCATCTTGTAGATGATCCACACTGCAGCCACGGTACGTCGGTGATGGAGGGAGTGAATGTTTAAGGTGGTGCTTGGGCTGCCAATCAAGCGGGCTGCTTTGTCCTGGATGGTGTCGAGCTTCTTGAGTGTTATTGGAGCTGCACTCATCCAGGCAAGTGGAGAGTATTCCATCACACTCCTGACTTGCGTATTGACGATGATGGAAAGGCTTTGGGGAGTCAGGAGGTGAGACACTCTCCACAGAATACCCAGCTTCTGACCTGCTCTTGTTGCCACAGTGTTTATGTGGCTGGTCCAGTTAAGTTTCTGATCAATGGTGACCCCCAGGATGTTAATGGTGGGGGATTCAGTGATGGTAATTCCGTTGAATGTCAGGAGGCGGTGGTTAGATTCTCGATTGTTGGAGATAATCATTGTCAGGCACTTGTGTGCTGTGAATGTTACTTGCCACTTATCAGCCGAAGCCTGAATGTCATCCAGGTCTTGCAGCATGTGGGCACGGGCTGCTGAACTTATGAAGGAGGGAAGATCATTGATGAAGCAGCTGAAGATGGTTGGGCTTAGGACACTGCCCTGAGGAACAACTGCAGCGATGTCCTGGGGCTGTGATGATTGACCTCCAACCACCACAACCATCTTCCTTTGTGTTAGGTATGACTCCCCCAGATTCCTATTGACTTCAGTTTTACTCGGTCTCCTTGATGCTACATTCAGTCAAATGCTGACTTGATGTCAAGGGCAGTCACTCTCCTCTCAACTCTGGAATTCAGCTCTTTGTCCATGTTTGGACCATGGCTATAATGAGGTCTGGGGCTGAGCAGTCCTTGCGGAACCCAAACTGGGCATCAGTGAGCAGGTTATTGGTGAGTAAGTATTGGTTTCTTTATTTAAGGAGGGATATACTTGCATTGGAGGAAGTTCAAAGAAGGTACACGAGGTTAATTACTGAGATGAAGGAGTTGTCATATGAAGAAAGGTTGAGCAGGTTGGGCCTATACTCATTGGAGTTTAATAGACTGAGAGGTGATCTTATTGAAACGTGTAAGATTCTGAGTGGGCTTGACAGGGTAGATGCAGAGAGGATGTTTCCTCTCACAGGGAAATCCAGAACTTGGGGCATAGTCTCAGAATTAGGGGTCGCCCATTTAAAACAGAAATGAGGAAGAATTTCTTCTCTCAGAGGGTCATGAATCTTTGGAATTTTCTACCCCAGAGAGGTGTGGAGGCTGGGTCACTGAATATATTTAAGGTGGAGAAAGACAGATTTTTAAAGGATAAGGGAGTCGAGGATTATGGGGAGAGGGCAAGGAAGTGGAGTTGAGGCCAAGATCAGATCAGCCATGATGTTATTGAATGGCGGAGCAGGCTCGAGATGCCAGATGGCCGACTGCTCCTATTTCTTACGTTCCAATTACACTGTCCTATCAAACATTCCCAGGGCAGGTACAGGGGGTTAGATACAGAGTAAAGCTCCCTCTACACTGTCCCATCACACACTCCCAGGGCAGGTACAGCACAGGTTCAATACAGAGTAAAGCTCCCTCTACACTGTCCCATCAAACACTCCCAGGGCAGGTACAGCACGGGTTCGATACAGAGTAAAGCTCCCTCTACACTGTCCCATCAAACACTCCCAGGGCAGGTACAGGGGGTTAGATACAGAGTAAAGCTCCCTCTACACTGTCCCATCAAACACTCCCAGGGCAGGTACAGCACGGGTTAGATACAGAGTAAAGCTCCTTCTACACTGGCGCCCCCTACAGCACCAGTGGATCTGTTTCTTTTCTTTACACCAGTTGACATGGTCAATGTATTCGACATTGGCCATCCATGACCCCATTTTATGTTGTGGGCTACACTATGAACTGGAGTGAAACTTCATGCTTGACCCTTACGGCCATCACACAGGGTATTTATGTTTTTAGTGTCAGCTGTGGCTCAATGGGTAGCACTCTCGCCTCTGAGTCAGGAGGTTATGGGTTCAATCCCCGCTTCAGACGTGAGCACAAATTCCTGGTTGATGCTCGCAGTGCAGTACTGAGGGAGTGTTGCATTGCCTGAGGTGCTGTCCGTCAGGTAGCTGTAAAAGATCCCATGGCACTATTTCAAAGACGACCAGGGGAGTTATCCCCGATGTCTTGGCCAATATTTATCTCTCGGCCAACATTACTAAAACAGCTTTTCTGGTCATTACCACATTGCTGTTTACAGGATCTTGCTGTGTGCAAGTAGACTGCTGCGTTAACTACATTACAGCAGTGACTACATTCCAAAAGTACTTCATTGACTGTAAAGCACCTTTGGACATCCTGAGGTTGTGAAAGGCCTTTCTCCAGTCTGGGCTGGATTGGAAGCACATCCCAGATATGAATGGCCAGTGTTTAGCCCATCACCCCACCCCGTCCCTGTACGACAATTGCTCCAGTAACTCACAGTTTCTCATTCCAGACAGCTGGGTCCTGAAGGCCGGCGACTTTTCCTCGAGGGCGGCTGATAATTGTGAGACTGAAAAATTACAGTGAAATATGGTTACGTTTCATTTGTGGCCCAATTTGCACTCAATGCTCACACTAAAACGGTATTATTAATATGAAAAGTTAGTCCCTTATCGAACTGTGTTTCAATGGCATTACTGCACTTTCTGTAGTGCAAGAGCTATTCCAGATCAGGGGCAGTGCCATGGTCAGGGTCAGCGACAAGGACTGGGACAGGAACAGTGCCAGTGATAGGAACAGTGCCAGCGATAGGGACAAGGTCAGTGCCAGGAATACGAACCGGGACAGGAACTGGGACAGATTGAGAAAAAGAGAAGGATGCGGAAGCTAGGGTTGCTACTTGTAAGGAGGCAGTGACGGGTTCCTCAATAGACCCTTCGACAGAGGCACAGGGGAAAGCTGTGGGCTTATCCAAAGGGGGATCAAACCTGACAGTGCCAGGACAGTAGGCTGGGTTGGAGAAGGAATTGTGGGGTCAAATGACATTTGAAAAATGAAAGGTGACATGACTGGGTGATAGGAAGGGGAGTAGACAGGAGAGCAGAGAGGAGCGAAGAGACAAAAATAGAGATGGAAGTAATGGGCTTGGGTTTGATCTGTGGGGATGTGAAGAGCTGCAAAGAGAATGGAGAGAGAGTCCTTGGCCCAAAGCTCCCGTTGACCCTTTGAGGGGACAGAAGTGCAGCGGGGCGGGACTTCTCGCTGCTCTTTTTCTGTCTCCTTGATCCTTTCCCAAATCCTGTGGATGGGGTAATTGGGATATCCAAGATGGGCACACACAGCTGTAGTTCCCCGATGGAGGTGTCCACCGCACTGAGCAGGTGAACTGAGGAGCAACTCCCTGCAACTCCATGACAAGGCCCAGAGGCTAAAAGCAAAGATAAATGTTTGAAAATGTTGACCTGCCCCTCAGGGATCAGAGGGTAAACTCTGTGAAGGTAATCAGTCCCTTCAGGATCAATCACCTCCGTGTTCATTATTCATGGGACTTCTTCAGGACACAACTGGACCCGTGCCCGCTCTCAGCAGTGTGCCTATCACTGGGTCTATCGGGCACAATGGGCAGAATTCCTGGGCGTGTCCTGGAAAGCCCCAGACATGCCCCCAGTCAGTGCGATGTAACGGGGCAGGTCTGAGCGGGGCAGCCCCTCCATTGAGCACAGTTTCCCAGGGAAGTTGAAATGGCCTCCACACTAATAGCAGCCAGCAGTCACATTGCAGTTCTTCACATCTCCACAGATCAGAATCTACCCTCGTAAATCCTTTTAAAAGGGAATTAGACTTTTAGGGAAAAAGAGTAAGATTGCAAAGAGTGCGGGGTGCAAACAGCGATGGGATTAGAACAGGTGGCTGATGTGGCTCAATAGGCTCTGCTCAGTCAGTTATTAAAATAGTTTAGCCTTCTTTTGTACATCACAGGACTCCGAATTACATTTATTCATGAGGCTCCCGTCTGAGTCAAACAAGTGCCTCAACCACCCAAGAAAACATCAGCATTAAAATGTCCGCGGGCCAGTGAACGAGCAGGAACTTTACTGTTTGTGTTTATAACAGTCCAAAAAGTACTTCATTGGCTGAAAAGCACTTTGAGAGGTTCGGTGGTCTGAAAGATGTGATATAAATCCAGGTCTTTTTTTTCAGTCCCATTCCGTCCAGTTACTGTCAGGCAGAAGGAGGTAAGAGTCTCCCTAGTAGGGGCTGGATTTTCACTATGTTGCCGCCTATGTTTGTGCCCCAGGGGGCGGTAATGGAGGCGGGGATGGTTTCCGGGCGGCCGGCCAGATCCCAGTGTCCCGCCGGGGGCACAGAGCAGCACTGCCTGGGAGCATTAAACCGGCATCCTTCGAAATCTGGCGCTTTCACCAAAAACCTTTTTCCTTCCTTTCAGGTATCAAGGATTGTAAACTCCAACAACTCTTGGACACCAATGCCCCTCCGAAACCTTCTCCCCGACACTTCCCCCTGATCCCATCCCTTCTTCCAATCTCATCCCCTGCCATGTTTTCACTATCGCCTCTGACCTTCCTCTCTCTGACCCCGAACGATCAGTCCTCAGCAAAGGTCAGAGCTTCATCCCCTTACGCCCCTACCTCAATGAATTCCGAGCTCGGCACAATGCTGAGCTCTTTTTCCGCCACCTTCGCCTTCTTGCCCACTTCTTCGGCCAGGAGTCTTCCCCCCACACAGCCGACCCTTTCTCACGCTTTCAGAAATCTCGCTCTACCTGGACCTCTCCCTCTGGCCTCGAACCCTCTCTAGACCTCTTCATTGCAAATTGCCGATGATACATCGGCCATCTTAATTTCTCTGCTCCCCTCACTCACTCACTCCAACCGACCTCTATCTGAACTTGCAGCAATCCGCTCGCTCAGATCCAACTTCAACCTTGTGAATAAACCTGCTGACAAGGGCGGCGCTGTTGTTTGGCAAACCGACCTCTACCTTGCAGAGGCTGATCGCCAACTCTCTGACACCTCCTCCGACCACCCCCTGAACCATGACCCCACTGCCGATCGTCAAGCCATCATTTCCCAGACTGTCACTGACCTCATCTCCTCTGGAGATCTTCCCTCCACAGCCACCAACCTCATAGTTCCCCAACACCACACAGCCCACTTCTACCTCCTGCCTAAGATCCACAAACAGGACTGCCCCGGTAGACCCATCGTTTCAGCCTGTTCTTGCCACACAGAACTTATTTCTTCTTATCTCGACTCTATTTTCTTCTCCCCTTGTCCACTCTCGTCAACGCCCTCCGTCACTTTAACAGTTTCCAGTATCCTGGCCCCAACCGTCTCCTTTTCACTATGGACGTCCAATCCTTCTACATTTCCATCCCCCACCAGGATGGCCTGAGGGCGCTCCGATTCTTCCTCGAGCAGAGGCCCAACCAGTCCCCATCCATCACCACCCTCCTCCGTCTGGCTGAACTTGTTCTCACATTGAACAACTTCTCCTTTAACTCCACTCACTTTCTCCAAATTAAAGGTGTTGCTATGGGAACCCGCATGGGTCCTATCTATGCCTTTTTGTGGGATATGTGGAACATTCTTTCTTCCAGTCCTACTCGGGTCCCCTCCCTCACCTCTTTTTCCGGTACATTGATGACTGTATCGGTGCCGTTTCCTGCTCTCGCCCTGAACTAGAAAATGTTATTCACTTTGCATCCAATTTCCACCCTTCCCTCACCTTCACATAATCCATCTCCGACTCTTCCCTTCCCTTCCTCGACTTTTCTGTCTCTATTTCTGGGGATAGACTTTCGACCAGTATCCACTCGAAGCCCACTGACTCCCACAGCTGCCTGGACTATACTTCCTCCCACCCCACATCCTGTAAGGACTCCATTCCATTCTCCCAGTTTCTCCGTCTCCGTTGCATCTGCTCTAATGACGCCACCTTTCACACTCATGCCTCTGATATGTCTTTTTCCTCAGCCGAGGATTCCCCTCCGCCGTGGTTAAGATGGCCCTCGACCGTGCCCGTTCTATTTCCTGCATCTCTGCTCTCACCCCTTCCCCTCAGAACCATGAAAGGGTTCCCCTTGTCCTCAACTTTCACGCCATCAACCTGCACGTTCAATGGATCATCCTCCGCTATTTCCGCCACCTCCAGTGTGATCCCACTACCAGTCACATCTTCCCCTCCCCTCCCTTCTCAGCGCTCTAAAGGGACCGCTCCCTCCGGGACACTTTGGTCCACACCGTAGTCACCCCCTGCAGCCCCTCCCCATCCCACAGCACCTTCCCGTGCAAGTGCAGGAGATGCAACACCTGACCTTTTACCTCCTCCCTTCCCACTATCCAGGACCCCAAATGCTCCTTCCAGGTGAAACTGATTTACATGTACTTCTTTCAATTTAGTACACTGTATTCGTTGCTCACAATGTGGTCTCCTCTACACTGGGAAGACCAAGCGTAGATTGGGTGACCGCTTTTCTGAACACCTCCATTCAGTGTGACCCTGAGCTTCTGGTCAGCTGTCACTTTAATCCTTCACTCTACTCCCACTCTGATATCTCCATCCTCGGACTCCTCCACTGTTCCAGTGAAGCTCAACGCAAGCTCGAGGAACAGCACCTCATTTTTCGTTGAGGCACTTTACCGCTTTCTGAACTCAAGATCAAGTTCAACAATTTCAGAGCATAACCTCTGGCCATCTTTGGCTGTCTTCCCCCCCCATCTTATGTTTTGTTCTTCTCCGTTTTTTTAATCTTTGTCTCTAATGGCAGCTGGTCATTACTCTGCCATTCACACCCTATCCCACCCTCCTGTATGGCTCAGAGATGTTGACCATATACAGTAGACACCTCAAATCTCTGGAGAAATACCACCAACGATGTCTCCACAAGATCCTGCAAATCCCCTGGGAGGACAGATGCACCAACGTTAGCATCCTCGATCAGGCCAACATCCCCAGCATCGAAGCACTGACCACACTCGACCAGCTCCGTTGGGCAGGCCACATTTGCATGCCTGACACAAGACACCCAAAGCAAGGCTCTACTTGGAACTCCTATACGGCAAGCGAGCCCCAGGTGGGCAGAGGGAACGATTCAAGGACACACCCAAAGCTTCCTTTATAAAATGCAACATCCCCACCAACACCTGGGAGTCCCTGGTCAAAGACCGCCCTAAGTGGAGGAAGTGCATCTGGGAGGGCGCTGAACAACTCGAGTCTCGTCGCCGAGAGCATACAGAAATCAAGCACAGGCAATGGAAGGAGCGTGCGGCAAACCTGTCCCGGCCACCCTTTCTTTCAACGACTGCCTGTCCCACCTGTGACAGAGACTGTAATTCCCGTATTGGACTGTTCAGTCACCCAAGAATTCACTTTCAGAGTGGAAGCAAGTCTTCCTCGATTTCGAGAGACTGCATATGATGATCCAGATTGACTTTTTTCTAACTTCTACTATTACCATTTCAATTCGACCCAACATCCCCTTTGTCTCTCTCATCTCTCCTGCCTTCCACCCTATCACAGACCTTCCCTTTTGTTCTTTCTCACTCTCCCCCTTTCAGTGCTTGAGAACCTGTACTTTTCGAACATTTGGCAATTCTGACGAAAGGTCGTCGACCTGAAATGTTAACTTTGTTTTTCTTTCCACAGATGCTGCTTGACCCGCTGAGATTTCCAGCATTGTCTGGTTTTATTTCAGATTCCAGCATCCACAGTATTTTGCTCGTACATTGAAATTTGCTGTGTGCTCACCGTATAGCGTCCCGTAGTGTGCCACGGTGGGACGGCCTGGAAAACCAGGTGATCAGAGCTGTCCCAGCAGCGGTGAGTGCTGGAATTGGTGAATGAGGTAAGTGTGATGGTTTTGTTTTGTTCTATTTTTGCGATGTAGCTTATTGTGGGGTGTTTAAGGTATTGGGAATGTTTGTTGTGCTTTCAGGTGCGATTTTTTTTTTGCCACAGAATCCTCTCCTGGAGCACTCCGAGGCCGGCTCTTTGGCAATGGATTTTCAGTTGGTCAGCCGGCTTAAAAGAGGTGTAACGCCTCCCTTATCGCTCTGCCTCACACTCAGGGCCCAGCTGATGAATTTTGCTGACTGAGACGCAAACTGTACCCAGGCTCACTTTACCGCCCTGCCGCCATTACCACCCTGAAATGAGCAGAACCGAAAATCTAGCCCTATGTGTGTATCTTTGCTCTAATGCTGTAAGGAACTTCAACCCAGGAGTGTAAGGATGTGACCAATTCCCTGTTCGACCAGTGAGCCTGTATTTACTACAAGGTGTGGTTATGTGTCCTGCCCCACACTGTCGAGTAGGATCACCTTTACTGTTACTGGTGCCCGGTCCCACTACTGAATTAATATTGGGCCAAATTTTGCTGGAGTGGGGCAACTCGCACCATGTGCCGTTAGTTGGACTTTTCCTGCCCCCTTCAGCTCAAAGGGTTTTTGTGCTGTAACTTGCTGGAAGTTCGAGCTCATAGCAGCGTGGCGAGGGCAAAGGGGCATCTAGGACCTGAGTGAAGGACGGGAACAACAGGTTAACTCCTTAACTAATGAGATTTAAACACAGAGAAATGAACTAGGAATGACTGAGAGTGAATTCAATGTCAGCAAAAGATCGGTTTAAGAGAGACAGAGGAAGGAGATAGGAAGGAAAAGTAGGAAAAAAATAAAATTTTAAATTTGACATTTTTAAAATCTCCAACAACAATTCACTAATTGACGGAATAAGATTCCAGACATTTAATTGTTCACTTTATAGACCAGGGAGGTTGACGAGCACTCATTAACAAATATCACATTGTTAACAGGGTACCTATGAAGAAACCTCAGGAAACTCACGGGGAGATTAAGGGCGAGATATCGTTTTTTGCGAAGGTAACGTCTGAGCAGCGCAAATCATCCAGGGTGTCCCTTCCCCGCCACAAGTTATTGGCCGATTTGTACATTAATAGTGGCGTGCGGCATTCACACAGTTACTGTTTCAGCAAATTCCGGCCCAGTACCTACATTATTAATACATGCTGCTTCATGCACATCGCTGTATTAGCTTTGATAACTGTCATTGCAGAATTCACAACAATAAGTTCCAAAGTTTAAAATATCACAAAACTTACACAGTATAACTGAAGTGCCAAGAATGACTACAGACAGCAGGATGGAGAGACCCAGGAGAATGTAGATGACCAGAGATGGCTGTTTTCCTCGGACAGGCTCGGCTGATCGCACACCATGTTCTGCAAAGTGTAAGTGCAAGTCATCACTGAAAGGATTAGAGGGAGCCATCTTGTGGAAAAGGCTCCAAACCTTTTCTCATTTGCACCTGGAGAAGAGGAAGAGGAGCCGAGACTTGTTGTCAACACTGGAGTTTTTAAACTTTGCACGACTGAGCCTATCGAACCCACATTTCTTCAATTCAAGGACATTCATCAACAACAGGTTAGAGATCTACACTGTGCAGGAAATTGAAGTGACGCAAGTTACAAACAGTCACAAAATATCATTTATTCAGGTAATCTGCAAAGTACAAGGAATAAAGACCCTTTGTTCATCTCACACCTCTATCCTCATCATTTCTTCAACTTTTCACCATCCCTCATCCAGCATCTTTACTTCAAAACCTTCCTCACAGATTTCAGTGTGAGCCAACACCATCAATTAAAGGGATGGTCATAGGGGGTTTCTGACCCCACTGCTTTATTCATTGTGTGTTCACACCATCAGTTAAAGGGATGTCACAGGGGTTTATGACCCCACTGCTTTATTCACTGTTCAGCTGTAAAATCAATCAGTTTTTCTGAAGAAATTGAATTTCCTGACAACACGTTCCCTCAACCAGTGAGAAATGACCTTTTCACTGTTGTTAATTGATCTGAGGGTGTTAGTGAATTCGAGCTAATTAACTCAAACTGAATATACAATAATGATCAGATCACTGATGGGTACCTGGCTTCACTTCTTCCTGTTTTCCTCTGTCTTCTCTTAGTCGTTCAGGATGAAAATTGTCGAGATTTTGATAATCGTCCAGCTCCATATTATCAGCTGGAAGAAGTTCTTGTCTTTGAAGAACATGTGAGAGGCAGTTGGAGAAATGGGACCTTTTGTCTCACACAGTTCCTCTTGCTGCGCTTTCAGTGTTTCTCTGAAAAACCACAACTATAAATATTTTTTGCTGTTAGTAAGAGCCCCTTTGTGAAAGTGACCTCCAGCTCCCTGCAATGCTATTGGGTACAATAAGTGTGCCAATAAAGATAATTATTTCAGCTGTTGTTTAGTTCCCCAGTGCAGTATAACCAGTTACAGCACAAACTTCGGTGGAATCTCAAGTTCCTCATTTATGTAGAAAATGGGTCATGGATTTGAGTCCAATCCTGTGTCACTTTCACACACATTTAACTTCAGAATTTTGCAGCATCTGAGACATGTCCAAATTAACTGAGGCTTTGGTCTCAAACCTGAACCAACCCGGAGTGCTGCGCGGACAGAGGCTGGATTCTCTAGGACGAGGGATCACCTGCTCAGTCTTTAAAGCCTCCACCATCTCATCATCATCATAGGCAGTCCCTCGGAATCGAGGAAGACTTGCTTCCACTCCTGAAGTGAGTTCTTTGGTGGCTGAACAGTCCAATATGAGAGCCACAGATTCTGTCACAGGTGGAACAGATAGTCATTGAGGGAAGGGTGGGTGGGACTGGTTTGCCGCATGCTCTTTCCGCTGTCTGCGCTTGATTTCTGCATGCTCTCGCCGTGGAGACTCGAAGTGCTCAGCATCCTCTCGGATGCACTTCCTCCACTTAGGGCGGTCTTGGGCTCACTGTTGCACTTTATCAGGGAGGCTTTAAGGGTGTCCTTGTAGCGTTTCTGCTGCCCACCTTTGGCTCGTTCCCAGGCTAACCCTTCGGCCTGTTGCTCCCTTGCACTGTCTTCCAGCCATTATGGGTGGTGCGGCTAGCTGTGCCGTGGTGAAAAGATGCCGGTCTGATCAGGCGTGATCCCGTGGCTTGTCGACTCTCGCGGCCATCTGCTCCTGGGGTGGGGCTTGCTGCTGCTTGGATCCCAGGATTGAGGACATTCCCCTTTGTTCTTTCCTCCCCTCCCCACTTTCCCTGCCCCAAAACGTGCTTAAAATCTGTTACATCTCTCACTTTTTCCAGTTCTGATGAAAAGTCATCAACCTGAAACGCTAACTCTGTTTCTCTCTCCACAGATGCTGCCTGACCTGCTGAGTATTTCCAGCATTTTCTGTTTCTACTGCATTATCTAGATATGTGTGAGATCCTTTGTGAGCAAAGACATGAGAAGCTCAGGAGTAAGGGAGTGATCTCTCATATCTAGGTGCTGGTGCTTCATTGATTTGGAAGTCATCAGGTTACCTACCTGACTTTGTGAGGTGATTGATGCCAAAAGGTCAGAACTCCCCAGAGGGCTTTGGAGGCTGGGTCATTGAATATATCTAAGGTGGAGATGGATTTTTGAACGATAAGGGAGTCAAGGGTTATGGGGAGCGGACAGGGAAGTGGAGTTGAGGCCAAGATCAGATCAGCCATGATCTTATTGAATGGTGGAGCAGGCTCGAGGGCCGAATGGCCTACACCAGCTCCTATATGTTCTTATGTATGTTTGTGCCATATGTGTTGAGGGGACTGCCGTGTGGAAGCATCAGACACTCGGACCCCACGACCCGACCCACCAGTGCCGAATTGACCAGCGATCTCAGCCAATGGGTGGAACCATGGCAGCCAGCCAGGTCCCGCAATGCCTCTTTAGGATACTGATAACCGCGAGCCATCACACCCTGCAGTCTGTCTCCCAAGGCCTGAGGAGCAGCCATTTCATTGACCACTGGCCGAATATTCCAAGGCAGTAGTCAAGCACTGGATGGGCTCCTGCACTTAGAAATGTATTTACATAGAAACATAGAAATTTACAGCGCAGAAGGAGGCCATTTCGGCCCATCATGTCTGCGTCGGCCAACAAAGAGTCGCACGGCCCTCGGTCAGCAGCCCTAAAGGTCACATATAAACCTATGAACAATGACGGAAAGGCAAAGAGCACCCAGCCAACCAGTCTGCCTCACACAACTGCGACACCCCTTATACTGAAAACATTCTACACTCCACCCCAACCGGAGCCATGTGATCTCCTGGGAGAGGCAAAAAATAGATAAAAACCCAGGCCAATTTAGGGAGAAAAAATCTGGGAAAATTCTTCTCCGACCCATCCAGGCGATCGAAACTAGTCCAGGAGATCACCCTGGCCATATTCTATTTCCTGCAGTACTTACCATTATATCTGCGCCGTCCAACAAAAGGTCATCCAGTCTAATCCCAATTACCAGCTCTAGGTCCGTAACCCTGCAGGTTACTGCACTTTAAGTGCCCAGCAAACCATCTCTTAAAAGTGGTGAGGGTTTCTGCATGCACCACTCTTCCAGGCAACGAGTTCCAGATCCCCACAATCCTCTGCGTAAAAAAGCCCCTCCTCAAATCCCCTCTCAACTTTCCACCAACCACCTTAAAACTATGCACTCTCGTAATAGACACCTCCACCAATGGAAATAGACTGTTACTATCCACTATGTCCAGGCCCCTCAATATTTTGTACACCTCGAAGAGGTCTTCTCTCAACCTCCTCTGTTCCAATGAGAACAAACCCAGCCTATCCAATCTGTCCTTATAACTAAGATTCTCCATTCCAGGCAGCATCCTCGTAAATCTCCTCTGCACCCTCTCGAGTGCAATCACATCCTTCCTATAATACGGTGACCAGAACTGCATGCAGTACTGCAGCTGTGGCTAACCAAGCTGTTATACAATTTAAGTATAACCCTTCTGCTCTTATAATCTCTGCCTCGGCCAATAAAGGCAAGCATTCCGTATGCCTTTTTAACCACCTTATCCACCTGGCCTGCTACTTTCAGAAATCTGTGAACAGCTATTGGAGGCGTGGCCTGATCATTTGGAGCCTGGAGCAATGAGGGAATGAGCTCCCTGCTGTAGCTCCTGCCTGAAGGCATTTATGAACCATAGAAACATAGAAACATAGAAAATAGGTGCAGGAGTAGGCCATTCGGCCCTTCTAGCCTGCACCGCCATTCAATGAGTTCATGGCTGAACATGCAACTTCAGTACCCCATTCCTGCTTTCTCACCATACCCCTTGATTCCCCTAGAAGTAAGGACTTCATCTAACTCCTTTTTGAATATATTTAGTGAATTGGCCTCAACAACTTTCTGTGGTAGAGAATTCCACAGGTTCACCACTCTCTGGGTGAAGAAATTCCTCCTCATCTCGGTCCGAAATGGCTTCCCCCTTATCCTTAGACTATGTCCCCTGGTTCTGGACTTCCCCAACATTGGGAACATTCTTCCTGCATCTAACCTGTCTAACCCCGTCAGAATTTTAAACGTTTCCATGAGGTCCCCTCTCATTCTTCTGAACTCCAGTGAATACAAGCCCAGTTGATCCAGTCTTTCTTGATAGGTCAGTCCCGCCATCCCGGGAATCAGTCTGGTGAACCTTCGCTGCACTCCCTCAATAGCAAGAATGTCCTTCCTCAGGTTAGGAGACCAAAACTGTACACAATACTCCAGGTGTGGCCTCACCAAGGCCCTGTACAATTGTAGCAACACCTCCCTGCCCCTGTACTCAGACCAGCCCAGGAAGAGGAGGAAGGGGCTTACTTCATTACAATCCATCCAGAGGGAGAGGCGGAGAGCAGAAAATTAAACAACTTTATTACTTCTACAGAGAGTTGGAGAGAGGGGGAAAAGAACAACAACCTGTGTGGAAGGAGGGAGACTCGACAACATTCTACAGGTGGGTGTACTGGTGCATTCCCCTAAAAGACATTGTTTTATTGGTGGGGGGAGAAAAGAAGATTTCTTCAAGGCCTGGAACACTGCGGGGGCTGTGTGTGTGTGGGGGTCTTGCTTACAGCTAGGCCCCACACACCACTGAAGTACCCCTCCCCCATTGCCTAGCCTGGGATAGCTGGAGCTACTTGGCTGAAGAATTATTAATCATCCTATTTGACATCGTTGGGAGTGTGTGCCTGGGTGGCTCCAGCTGTCCCAGGTGAAGACATCTTCTCCCCCCACCCGAAGACCATCTACAAAGACTGTGTTTTTTGCCATCTGAGGGGTGCACCTCAAGAAACAACCACCCATCGTTGTGAGCGGAGACCTGCCCTCGCAGCTTCCCTCTTTCCCACCCCTCTCACTTTCTCTCTCTCTCTGTCTCTCCCCTCTCTCTCTGAGAGCCCTTTCCTCCTAATTGAAAAAAAACAATTCAGACAACTGAGCAGAGGGAGCAAGGCCCCTCTCCAATTGTCAACTAGGGGAGAGGTGTGCCTCATTGAGAGCTCCTCTGCTCAAACACTTAAACGAGGCCAACTTAAGAACATGAAGGCCTGTGACTTTGGGGTGGGTGTAGCCCTTAAAGGGACCCCGTGATGGCGACCCCATCCACGCCGGTGGCGGGGTCAGCAAAGACATATGCGCAGGCGGCGTCCACATCCACGGCGCCTCCTGCGCCTCCTGCTGCCCTGCCACCGTTCAGATTTATAACAAAAAAACACGGGGTCAAGAGCTACACTCACCCCACAATGAGCATCGAAGAGTGCGTGCGGGCGATGGCTGGGGTAGTCGGCCCCTCGGCCATTGTCGCAGCCTCCAAGATGTCTGGGAAGGCTGTATTCTTCCTGGGGTCGGAGCGGGCAGTGTCCCTGGCCCTTGAAAAGGGGCTCACGGTGGGCGGGACGTTCCTGCCGGTGGACCCTCTCGAGGCCACCGCGCAGAGGGTCATCCTTTCAAACGTCCCGCCCTTTGTTCCCGCTGGGCTCCTCCTCCCTCACCTACACCAACTGGGGGAGGTAAGGTCAGCGATCAACCCCACACCGCTCGGCCTCAGGGAGAACAGTCTGCGCCACGTGTTCTCCTTCCGCCACCAGCTCTTTGTCCGGCTGGCGCGGGAGGAGACGACGGAGGGAAGTTTTAATGTGGTGCATGAGGGGACTGCCTACCGCGTCTTCTGGACGTCGGACGGCGTGCGGTGCCATGCCTGTAGGGAGGTGGGGCACGATCGCAAGAACTGCCCCGCCTCCAAGGCCGCCAAACCACCGAGGGCGGTCAAGGCTGGCGCCACCGCCACCCCTCCCCCTAGTTGCGTCCGCGTGCCGGGAGCCGTAGGTGCGCGGGCATCGTCGGAGGCCTTTGTTTTCATGGCCTCCGGCGGGGGGGAGGGAGAGCGTCTGATCGGAAAGAAGGCGCGGAACAAGGCGAAACATCTAGAGGCGGGTCCCCTCAGTGCGCCAGAAAGTTTGACCACCGCGCTCGGCCCAACCCAGTCACCGGCGAGCGCGGGGTACCCTGAGCCCGTGCCCGAGCCCTTGAACAACACCACAGAGGGGCCCGGGCGCGGGCAAGAAAAGGAAAAGGGGGGGGGCGGAGCAGGAGGCCTCGGCAGACATGGAGGTCTCCCTGCCTCAGCGCACCCCCAGGACCAAAAAGAGGCACCGCCCCAATGAGGCGGAGGGGGAACAACATCCCTCCGCGGAGGAGTCGGTGCCCGCCGCGTGTCCCGCGTCCCCCACCAGCGCCCCCAAACTGCGCCGTAGGCGGAAGCAGTCTGTCCCCGGGGAGGGTGAGCCGGTCGAGGCTGCCCAGCCTCTGCCTCCCGGGGATGGCGTGGAGGATCTGCCTGTCGTGGGGGGCTTGGGGCCAGCGGAGGAATGCTTTGCCGGCGGGCCGGGTGTCCCGGGGACTGAGGCGGGCGGGGCCGAAAAGGCCGAACCTGAGCCCGCCCAGCTATTATCCAACTTCCCCCGGGAGTCACTCGACCCGGCAGAAACTGAAATTAATGATTTTAATGACACTGTAAATGCTGGGCCGGGGGGTGGCAGCGGGGAGGGGGAGGAACACCCACCCTCACCCCCTACTTTGGAGCTGGAGCACTTGGAGGGCCTGGGGATTTCCTATGGCCGGGTCTCTCCGTGTTCCCCGGTTCCTGGGGTGGAGGGGGAACCCCTTCCGCTGTCATTTCCCGACCCAGCACCATTTTTAAAAGAGCCCAGTGGGGACTCCTCTGCCGACGATCCTGGGGGTGGGATCGGGGCAGAGCCAGGGCCGGTTGGAGCGGCCGGGTCATTTGCCGTACCTTGTGCGGTCGATGGGCCGGCTGCTGGCGGCCACCTCCCGGAGGAGGACGGGGACTCGGTGGGGGACGCGGGAGAAGAACTAGAGACCACCGCCAGCGAGGCGGTGGATCTGCTCGCGGCCGCCGCTGAGACCCTCCTCATTCCTGCAAAGGAACTCCGGGACTTTTTGGCCCAGAGCCGGGGTCGCTGCAACCAAGCCCGACTGGCCCTGGAAAAATGGTCCGAGCCAGAGCTGATCAAGGGGTCCGTCCGCGCCGCCGCTAAAACCTTGGCCGCGGGCGGGCCCTTGACAAAGGCGCAACACCTTGAGCTGCGCGAGCTCGAGGGACTCCTCGCTGGGCTGTGGAGGGAGTGGAGTTCAACAAAAGACTCCGCTCCCTCCCCCACAATAGGTTAAGGTAGAGGTTGCACTATGCTTTTGCTATGAAGATAACCATAGCCAGCCTCAACATCAACGGCGGCAGAGGGGCACGCCGTAGATTTGACAATTTTTCGCTCCTGCGGGAGGGGAAATATGCGGTGTGCTTCCTGCAAGAAACCCACACCGTTCCGGGAGACAAAGCCACGTGGCTCCTGGAATGGCAAGGAGAGGTCCGCATGAGCCACCTCACCGCCACTTCTTGTGGGGTGGCCATCTTGCTGGGCCCGCATTTTCAGCCGGAGATCTTGGGGGTCGAGGAGCCCGTGCCAGGCCGCTTGCTGCACGTAACGGTTCGCCTGGGGGACGTGCCGCTCCATCTCGTGAACGTGTACGCCCCTCAGCCCGGCCCGCAGCAAACGCGCTTCTTTGAAGGGATGTCTGCTCTTCTTGGCTCCGTCGACGTCGGCGACTGCATTGTCCTCGGGGGGGATTTTAACTGCACCCTCGAGGCGAGGGACCGCTCCGGTGCCCCGCAGAGCATGACGGCGATGGAGAAGTTGAGGGACCTGGTCGGGTCCTTCGACTTGGTGGACGTCTGGCGAAATCTCCACCCCGACTCCAGCGCCTTTAATTGGGTGAGGCCTGGAGTAGGATGGTCCAGAGTCGACCGCCTTTACGTGTCTCGGGCGTACGTTTCCTGCGTCCCGGCGGCCTCCATGCGGCCGGTGCCGTGTTCGGACCACCACCTGGTGTGGGCGGAGCTCGCTTCGCTCCGCGCGAGGACGGGGTCCGCGTACTGGCATTTTAACAACCAGCTGCTGGAGGACGTGCGGTTCCAGGACTCGTTCCGTCGATTCTGGTCCGACTGGAGAAGGAAGCAGGGGGGCTTCCCCTCCTTGAGGCTATGGTGGGACGTGGGCAAGGCTCATCACGTCCGCGTCTTCTGTCAAGAGTACGCGAGGGGGTCGACCAAGAGGCGGGCGGCCAGGGTCGGGCGCCTAGAAAAAGAGGTGCTCGACCTGGAATCCCGTCTCGGTCAAGTTGTCGAGGACCCGGCCCTGCGGACGGTGTACGAAGCGAAGAAGGCCGTGCTGAAGGACCTGCAGCTCGTCGGGTCCCGAGGCGCGTTCGTGAGGTCGCGGATCCGGTTCCTGCGGGATCTGGACCGCGGCTCCCCCTTCTTCTACTCGCTGGAAAAAAGGCAGAGTGTCCGTAAGCAGCTCTTGACGCTGCTGGCCGACGACGGCTCTCTCGTCTCGGATCCGGAGGGCGTCAACAACAGGGCCCGTGAATATTATGGGGCTCTGTTCTCTCCGGATCCGTCCAACGAGGAAGCGCGTAGAGTTTTGTGGGAGGACCTGCCGAAGGTCAGCCCGGAGGACGCCGAAAATCTGGAAGCTCCGCTAAGCCTGGCGGAGCTGACCGGTGCCCTCGACTGGCTCTCGAGGGGGAAATCCCCGGGGCTGGACAGGCTGACCGTGGAGTTCCACAGGGCGTTCTGGGACGTCCTGGGGAGCGACTACGCGCGGGTCCTGGGGGAAAGTCTGGCGACCGGGGAGATGCCCCTCTCTTGGCGCAGGGCAGTCATCGTCCTGCTGCCTAAGAAGGGCGATCTCCGCCTCCTTAAGAACTGGCGCCCGGTCTCCCTCCTCACCATGGACTACAAAATCTTCGCCAGGGCGATGTCTGCTCGCCTTGGTGCCGTGCTGGACCACATGATCCACCCCGACCAGTCCTACACGGTCCCGGGCCGGACAATCCACGACAACATCCATCTGGTCCGGGACCTCATCCATCATTTCCAAGAGGCTGGTCTGTCGGTCGCCTTCCTATCTCTCGACCAAGAGAAGGCGTTCGACAGGGTGGATCACGACTATCTGCTCAGAACTCTGCGCGCTTTCGGGTTCGGGACGCATTTCGTCGCCCGGATCCGACTTTTGTACGCCGCCGCGGAGTGTCTGATTAAAGTTAACGGGTCCTTGACGGCGCCCCTTCACTTTAGGAGAGGGCTGCGCCAGGGATGCCCCATGTCCGGCCAGTTATACGCCGTCTGCGTGGAGCCTTTCCTGCGCCTCCTGCGGACAAGGTTGACGGGACTGGCTCTGTAAGGGCCGGGCGTGGAGGTCGTCCTCTCGGCTTACGCCGATGACGTGCTCCTCGCGGTAGAGGATCCCGCTGACCTGCGGAGGATGCGTGAGTGCCAGGAGATTTACTCGGCCGCGTCCTCCGCCAGGATCAACTGGGAGAAATGTTCCGGACTCCTGGTGGGTCAGTGGCGGGTGGACTCCCTGCCGGAGGAGCTCAGGCCTTTTGCCTGGAGCACGACCCATCTCCTCTATCTGGGAGTCTACCTTAGCCCCGACGAGGAAGCCTGGCCGGCGAACTGGCAGGAGCTGGAGGCCAAGGTCGCCGCTCGCCTAGGGCGCTGGACAGGACTGCTCCGAGTGCTGTCCTACAGGGGTCGAGCGCTCGTCATAAACCAGCTGGTGGCCGCCATGTTGTGGTACTGGCTGGTCACTTTGACCCCTCCCCCTGCGTTGGTCGCCAAGATACAGAAGAAGCTGGTGGACTTCTTCTGGAACAACAGGAAGCACTGGGTCTCTGCCGCGGTCTTGAGTCTCCCGCTTGAGGAGGGCGGTCAGTCGTTGGTGTGCATCAGCACCCAGCTCGCGACTTTCAGTCTTCAGACCCTGCAGAGATACCTTTACGTCGAGCCCCCTCCTAGGTGGTGTGCTCTGGCGATGTATTTCTTCCGCCAGCAGCGCGACCTCAATTACGACACGCAGCTCCTGTTTGTGAACTTGGGGGGCGTCAGGACCGCCCTCCGGGAGCTGCCTGTCTTTTATAAGGAACTCATCAGGGTCTGGAACAAAGTCTCCACCAAGCGCAGCTCTCCGCCGGCTGGAGTGTCGGCTGTCCTGCAGGAGCCGCTGCTCGGGAATCCGTACCTCCACGACCGAGGTTTTAGGTGGCGGTCGGACGAGAGGGCTGTGGCTGGTGAGGTGACTCGGGTCAGGGACCTGCTCGATGGCGGAGGAGCGGGCTGGATGGCGCCAGGCACGCTGACGCGGCGCCTAAATTCAGCCGACGTCCGCCACGCGGCCGAAGCCATCGAGTCGCTAAAAACAGCTCTGGGCCCTGACTCCGTTAGGTGCATCGAGGAGGCTCAAGCACGTGGGGAGATCCCGTCCGAACTGACCCCCGTCCGGACGGAATTCCTCATTGGCGCCAAACCCCGGAACCTCCCTCGGGGGCCGGCGCCTCACAACTTGAGCCGCCTCGGGGAAATCCCCTCCGTGCCTTTCAGTTCCGCACGGAGGGGTTTCCTGTACGGGCTGCTCCTGCACACTCTCAACTTTGCCATCCTCGGCGGCCGTCCGGACACGCCATGGCGTACCATCTTGCCGTCCGGAGGAGGCGGGGGTCCCCGATGGAGGGCACTCTATGCGGGAGTCCTCCCACTATTCATCGGGGACTTGGCCTGGAGGGTGGTGCACGGAGCAGTGCCGTGCAACAAATTTTTAAGCCGGTTCACGGACTCCCAGGCCGCCTGCAATTTCTGCGGTCTGGAGGAGTCCGTGTTCCATGTTTTTATTGAGTGCACGAGGTTGCAGCCCCTGTTCTATTATTTGAAGGGGCTGCTCCTGAAATTCTGGCTGCACTTCAGTCCCACTCTCCTGATCTTTGGGCACCCTGTGCGGAGGGGAGCGGGTAGGTCTGAGGGCCTCCTCGTAGGACTGCTCCTGGGCACGGCCAAGGGTGCCATCAGCCGGTCCAGGCAGCGGGCGGTCGAGGGGGTCGTTCAACCTGACTGCCTGCCTCTCTTCCGCTCTTACATCCGGTCCAGGGTGTCCTTGGAGATGGAGCACGCGGTGTCCACCGGTACGCTTGCGGCCTTCCGCGAGAGGTGGGCACCGGAGGGACTGGAGTGCATCGTCACGCCCGGCAACCACATTTTAATTTGATTTTACGTTTTAAAGTTTAATTTGTTTTAATTGCCGGATGTTTTAATGTCCCCCTTCCCTTTTATAGCGGGCACTGGGGGAAAAATGTGATTTTAGTGCCCAAAAAAAAACCAAAAAAAGAAAAACACAAAAAAAAAAGGCCTTGTAAATGTCTGGTGTGTCATCCAGGTCGGGTGGCACAGTTTAATGTTTTATGTTTTACAGGTAGACTCGAAAAGAGTTTCATGCACAAGGACCCCCAGGTCCCTCTGCACCACAGCATGTTGTAATTTCTCCCCATTCAAATAATATTCCCTTTTACTGTTTTTTTTCCCAAGGTGGATGACCTCACACTTTCCGACATTGTATTCCATCTGCCAAACCTTAGCCCATTCGCTTAACCTATCCAAAACTCCTTGTAGCCTCTCTGAGTCCTCTACACAACCCGCTTTCCCACTAATCTTAGTGTCATCTGCAAATTTTGTTGCACTACACTCTGTCCCCTCCTCTAGGTCATCTATGTATATTGTAAACAGTTGTGGTCCCAGCACTGATCCCTGTGGCACACCACTAACCACTGATTTCCAACCGGAAAAGGACCCATTTATCCCGACTCTCTGCTTTCTGTTCGCCAGCCAATTCTCTATCCATGCTAATACATTTCCTCTGACTGCGCGTACCTTTATCTTCTGCAGTAACCTTTTGCGTGGCACCTTATCGAATGCCTTTTGGAAATCTAAATACACCACATCCATCGGTACACCTCTATCCACCATGCTCGTTATATCCTCAAAGAATTCCAGTAAGTTAGTTAAACATGATTTCCCTTTCATGAATCCATGCTGCGTCTGCTTGATTGCACTATTCCTATCCAGATGTCCCGCTATTTCTTCCTTCATGATAGTTTCAAGCATTTTCCCCACTACAGATGTTAAACTAACCGGCCTATAGTTACCTGCCTTTTGCCTGCCCCCTTTTTTAAACAGAGGCGTTACATTAGCTGCTCTCCAATCCACTGGTACTTCCCCAGAGTCCAGAGAATTTTGGTAGATTATAACAAATGCATCTGCTATAACTTCCGTGCATCTGGGATGCATTTCATCAGGACCAGGGGACTTGTCTACCTTCAATCCCATTAGTCTGTCCAGCACTACCTCCCTAGTGATAGTGATCATCTCAAGGTCCTCCCTTCCCACATTCCTATGACCAGCAATTTGTGGCATGGTTTTTGTGTCTTCCACTGTGAAGACGGAAGCAAAATAATTGTTTAAGGTCTCAGCCATTTCCACATTTCCCATTATTAAATCCCCCTTTTCATCTTCTAAGGGACCAACATTTACTTTAGTCACTCTTTTCCGTTTTATATATCTGTAAAAGCTTTTACTATCTGTTTTTATGTTTTGCGCAAGTTTACCTTCGTAATCTATCTTCCCTTTCTTTATTGCTTTTTTAGTCATTCTTTGCTGTTGCTGAAAATCTTCCCAATCCTCTAGTTTCCCACTAACCTTGGCCACCTTATACGCATTGGTCTTTGATTTGATACTTTCCTTTATTTCCTTGGTTATCCACGGCTGGTTATCTCTTCTCTTGCCGCCCTTCTTTTTCACTGGAATATATTTTTGTTGCGCATTCTGAAAGAGTACCTTGTATGGGTCTTCGAATGAAGAAACCCTCAAGCACTTTGGTAGCAAAAATTATTGGTTCATTCTTCTGTTTGTAAATAAATTTATCAGCTTTTGCACATTTGAAAGTTGTTTTCTTTTGTGGATTGTCAGAATGTCGCTGATAGTGGGCGGCTGAATGGGTTCTCTGTTCTTTAACGAAGGGAGCAGATTACATCGGACTTGCAGCACAAAAAAAGGCTATTCGGCTCAACCAGTCCATGCCGCAGTTTGTACTCCACTTGAGCCTCCTCCCATCTTTCCTCATCTAACTCTCAGCATAACACTCTGTTCCCTTCTCCCTCATACGCTTATCTTGCCTCCCCTTAAATGCATCGATACTATTCACCTCAACTACTCCCTATAGTAGCGAGTTCCACATTCTCACCCTCTCTGGGTAGAGAAGTTTCTTCTGAACTCCCTATTTGATTTCTTGGTAACTATCGTGTATTGATGGCCTCAAGTTTTGTTCCTACCCACAAGTGGAAACATTCCCTCTGTGTCCACTCTATCAAAACCTTTCATAATTGTAAAGACCTCTATTAGGTCACCCCTCAGCCTTCTCCTTTCAAGAGAAAACAGACCCAGACTGTTCATCCTTTCCTCATGGGTATAACCTCGCATTTCTGGTATCATCCTTGTAAAGTTAGGTAGTTACTGCTTCAGCAAGCCACAATCTGGCATGGAGCAAGATCTCCTCAAACAGTAACGTACCTATTCCCTGCCTGACTAAATTCTCATTGAGTTTCACATGACTGAAAGGCAGCAAAATAAAAACAATGAATTGCCCGTTGAATTTGCTGACACTCAAAAAAACTTGCTGGTTAAATATGTTTTTTAAATGTACAGAACGACGACAAATGAATGATTTGGACGTAAATGTCGGGGACATGATAAAGAAATTTGCAGATGATACAAGAATTGACCATGTGGTTGACATTGAGGAGAAAAGCTTTAGACTGCAGGAAGATATCGATGAACTGGTCATTTGGGCAGAAAAGTGGCAAATGGAATTCAACCCAGAAAAGTGAGGCAATGCACTTGGGGAGCATGAACAAGGCAAGGGAATACACAATACATGGGGGGATACTGAGTGGTGTGGAGGAAGAGAGGGACCTTGGAGTACATGTCCACAGATCCTTAAATGTAGCTGGACAGCTCGATAAGGTAGTTATAAAGGCATTTGGAATGCTTTGCTTTATGAGCTGAGACACAGAATACAAGAGCAGGGAAGTTATGCTAGAACTGTTTACAACACTAGTTAGGCCACAGCTTGAGTACTACATGCAGTTCTGGTCACCGCATTACAGGAAGGATGGAATTGCACTAGAAAGTGTGCAGAGGAGATTTACGAGGATGTTGCCAGGACTGGAAAACTTTAGCTATGAGGAAAGATTGGATAGGCTGGAGTTGTTTTCCTTGGAACAGAGGAGGTTGAGGGGAGATTTAATTGAGGTGTATAAAATTATGAGGAGCCTAGATAGAGTGGATAGGAAGGACCTATTTCCCTTCGCGGAGAGGGTCAATAACCAGGGGACATAGATTTAAAGTAGTTGGACTCGCGGGGAGATGAGGAAACATTTCTTCACCCAGAAGGTAGTGGGGGTCTGGAACTCACTGCCTGAAAGGGTGATAGAGACAGAAACCCTTATCACATTTAAAAAGTACTTGGGTGTGCAGTTGAAGAGTCGTAACCTACAGGGCTACGGACCTAGTGCTGGAAGGTGGGGTTAGGCTGGGTAGCTCTTTTTCAATCGGCGCATACACGATGGGCCGAATGGCCTCCTGTGTTGTAATTTTTCTATGATTCGAGGAAATTGCACAACTCGAGCTGATGTGTCAGGACATTTTACAGTTAAAGACACAGTCGCTTGTCGGAACATACATTTTAACCAAGTGGAGAAAGTATCTTCTACTTTTGGTGCGTTGTAAGAAAGAAAGACTTGCATTTATAGAGCGACTTTCTTGATCACCCGGGATGGCGGGACTGACATATCAAGAAAGACTGGATCAACTGGGCTTGTATTCACTGGACTTCATAAGAATGAGAGGGGATCTCATCGAAACATTTAAAATTCTGACGGGTTTGGACAGGTTAGATGCAAGAAGAATGTTCCCAATGTTGGGGAAGTCCAGAACCAGGGGTCACAGTCTAAGGATAAAGGGTAAGCCATTTAGGACCGAGATGAGGAGAAACTTCTTCACCCAGAGAGTGGTGAACCTGTGGAATTCTCTACCACAGGAAGTTGTTGAGGCCAATTCACTAAATATCTTCAAAAAGGATTTAGATGTAGTCCTTGCTACTAGGGGGATCAAGGGGTATGGCGAGAAAGCAGGAATGGGGTACTGAAGTTTCATGTTCAGCCATGAACTCATTGAATGGTGGTGCAGGCTCGAAGGGCCGAATGGCCTCCTCCTGCACCTATTTTCTATGTTTCTATGTCTCAATGCGCTTTACAGCCAATAAAGTACTTTTGGAGTGAAGTCACTGTTGTAATATGGGAAACACGGCAGCCAATTTGCACACAGCAAACTCCCACAAACAGCAATGTGATAATAACCAGATAATCTGTTTTTGTCATGTTGATTGAGGAATAAATATTGACCAGGACACTGTAGGGCTGCCATGCAGACTTTGCAATTCATAAAAAAGTATACAAAGTAAGTGAGAGAAATTGCTGGGGTCCAGTTTTTAATATGAATGGTTACATGCTGGGCCACAGCATGCGGCCAACTCTTTTCACTCTTTCAGTGATGAGTATTTTTCCTTCAAGTATTATCCAATTTAACTTTTCCACATTACTATTCAATGTGCTTCCACCACCTTTTCACACAGCTCACAACAATTTGCTGCATAATGTTGTTTTACTTTCAGTCGCTTCAGGTCGGGGGGCGGACATCCTCCTGTTGCCTCTCGTTCTTTGGCAAATTTTCTTCAATCTCTGTCCCCTGGTTAATGACCTTCTGACACTGGAAAAAGTTTATCCTTATTTACTGATCAATGTGTCATTTATATAGCGCCTTTAACGTAGTAAAACATTCCAAGGCACTTCACAGGAGTGTTATCAAAAAAAACTTGACACCGAGCCACATCAGGAGGTGTGAGGACAGGTGACCTAAAGTTTGGTCAAAGAGCGTCTTAAAGGAGCGTCTTAAAGGGGCAGATGTTTTTGGGGGGGAATTCCAGTGTTTCGGGCCAAGGCAGCTGAAAGCACGCCCGCTGATAGCGGCTCTGCAAAAAATTGGAGCCCCACTTCAACAAAAGAAGGTGGAGTGAGATGGGTTATGGGAAAGTGGTGAAATGGTTCCACCACAGGGGGTGAATGTCACAGGTCTTAGTCCTGGGGAATGCCTTGGGACGTTTCACTGCGTTAAAGGCGCTATATTAATACAAGTTTTTGTTGTTGCTGTTGTTGTGACGAAGACTCCCGGCCACAAGCTCACACCTCCCTATTGATCTTCCCCTGTGCAAAACTGGAACATTGCTTTTTCAAACACGTCAGATTCTGAATTAGTTTTCGTGTGAAGATTTGACAAACATTTACTTCACAGGCAATAAATATACATCGCGATTATATTTGCGGAAAACTTTCCCTGGCCCGAAGGCATGTTGCTGAGGGAGCTTTGATTTCCTTTTAAGGGCAATATGCAAATAAGGACGCTATCTTCTGTGTTACTGCAGTGTTTTCACAAGGGATATATCATTAGACATTGCAATATTTTAGCAGAATGGACATGTCAAAGCAGCAGCACTTTGTGAAAAGGGAAATTGTGATTTTTAGACATGATTCGCTGAGACGTTAAGAGGCAACGGATGATGTCGGGAGGCAGTGTGTGCGAAAATAAAGCATAAACCATGCAGGGGATTAACCATGATCAAGAAGGTGGTGTTCCCAAATGCGGGATCCTCGACTGCAGAATTTGTGGTAGTTGGGGAGTGTGTTCGCGATCTCCCGTGGTTTATAAATATATGCACTTGTTAATTCAATATTTGTTGATCAATGTCACGGTAAACTTTCATTTTAACAGAGGAAGTGATTCAAAATGGCCAGTACCCTGCAAAGCCTCGTTGACACGTTACGAGGCCATCACAGAACTCTCGGAGTCGAAGCAACAACAGGCTTCCTCCATTCCGAGCGACAGCCGATCATGAGGATGCACAGAAAATCCAACATGGGGCGAGGGAGAAGCTCTGATACAGACACAATCCAACAGGGGGAGTCAGTCTGCCGTTTAAAGTAACAACACGAAATCACATTTCAGTATCTTCAATGTCTCCCTTAATGATTAATGTGCAAAGTTAAACAACATGGGATTGGGGGGTAGTGTGCTGACATAGATTGAGAACTGCTTGTCAGGCAGGAAACAAAGAGCAGGAGTAAATGGGTAATTTTCAGAATGGCAGGCAGTGACTAGTGCGCTACCGCAAGGTTCTGTGCTGGGCCCCCAGCTGTTTACATTGTACATTCATGATTTAGACGACGGGATTAAATGTAGTATCTCCAAATTTGCCGATGAAACGAAGTTGGGTGGCAGTGTGAGCTGCGAGGAGGATGCTATGAGGCTGCAGAGTGACTTGGATAGGTTAGGTGACTGGGCAAATGCATGGCAGATGAAGTATAATGTGGATAAATGTGAGGTCATCCACTTTGGTGGTAAAAACACAGAGACACACTATTATCTGAATGGTGACAGATTAGGAAAAGGGGAGGTGCAACGAGACCTGGGTGTCATGGTACATCAGTCATTGAAGGTTGGCATGCAGGTACAGCAGGCGGTTAAGAAAGCAAATGGCATGTTGGCCTTCATAGCGAGGGGGTTTGAGTACAGGGGCAGGGAGGTGTTGCTACAGTTGTACAGGGCCTTGGTGAGGCCACACCTGGAGTATTTTTTTTTAATGTTTTATTCGTTGCCAATCTTTCCAATTCTTTGTCAGATCAACTTGTCAGATCATAAACGCCAGGGGTCACCTTGGGCCCATTCAAGGATCACTCTGCGCCAATGTTTTTGCTCTTAGCCAAAAGGCCTAGACCCAAAGCACCGTTCCTGGAAGGACTGCATTACCAGGTTCGTGCCATGGAGGTGGATGGGTCAAACCACCCCACCCACACCTGGAGTATTTTTTTTTTTATTTTTTTTTAAATAAATTCGTAGCCAATCGTTTCCAATTCTTTGTCAAGTCACAAACGCCAGAGGTCACCCTGCACCAGTCAAGGATCACTCTGCGCCAATGCTCTTAGCCAAAAGGCCTAGAGCCACTGCACCGTTCCTGGAAGTACTGCAATACCAGGTTCGTGCCATGGAGGTGGATGGGTCAGGACCCCCACACACCTCCGTGGAGGTGGATGGGTCAAGCCATCCCACCCACCTCCTGTTTACAAAAATGTAAGCATATACCTTCCTGACCAGGGAGAAACCACCCGGAGGTCCTGGAGTATTGTGTACAGTTTTGGTCTCCTAACTTGAGGAAGGATATTCTTGCAATTGAGGGAGTGCAGCGAAGGTTCACCAGACTGATTCCCGGGATGGCGAGACTGACCTATCAAGAAAGACTGAATCAACTGTGCTTGTATTCACGGAGTTCAGAAGAATGAGAGGGGATCTCATAGAAACGTTTAAAATTCTGATGGGTTCAGACAGGTTAGATGCAGGAAGAATGTTCCCAATGTTGGGGAAGTCCAGAACCAGTGGTCACAGTCTAAGGATAAGGGGTAAGCCATTTGGGACCGAGATGAGGAGAAACTTCTTCACCCAGAGAGTGGTGAACCTGTGGCATTCTCTACCACAGAAAGTTGTTGAGGCCAATTCACTAAATATATCCAATCAGATCTGGAGTCAGGCAAGGCTGTCCTCTCTCGTCTGTCTTGTTTGTGTGTTGTATCGAGCCCTTTGCCAAGTCCATCAGGAAGGATGCGGGCATTAGAGGGGTGACGATCCCAGGCAGCGGAGGCGCTCAGGTCAAGACCTCCCTGTACATGGACCACGTCGCCGTCTTTTGCTCGGATCCGCAGTCGGTCCGCAGATTGCTCTCAATCTGCGACGAGTTTGAACTGGCCTCAGGAGCAAAGGTCAATCGCACCAAGAGCGAGGCCATGCTCTTTGGCCACTGGACCGACCGAGCCTCCATTCCCTTCACCGTCAAGCCAGATTTCCTGAAGGTGCTGGGAATATGGTTCGGAGCTGACGGGGCGTGCGCCAAAAACTGGGACGAGCGCATTGCCAAGGTCAGACAGAAACTGGCATTTTGGGAGCAGCGCTCCCTTTCCATCACAGGCAAGAACCTGGTCATCAGAAGTGAGGTGCTCTCGGTGTTGCTGTACGTAGCACAGGTCTGGCCCATCTCACGCTCCTGTGCCGCGGCAGTCACCCGGGCCGTCTTCCACTTTGTCTGGAGGTCCAAAATGGACCGTGTCCGCAGAGACACGATGTACAAATCTCTGGACAGTGGAGGAAAGGACGTTCCGAACGTGGCCCTCATCCTGATGGCCACCTTTGTGTGCGGCTGCATCAAGCTATGCACAGACCCCCGGTACACAAACACCAAGTGTCACTACGTGCTGAGGTTCTACCTGTCTCCGGTGTTGAGAAGGATGGGTCTGGCCACGCTGCCGCGAAACGCCCCCACCAGCTGGACCATGCCTGTCCACCTGTCCTTCGTGGAAAAGTTTTTCAAAAGAAACTCCTTTGACCACAAGGCCATCAAACAGTGGTCAGCACGTAAGGTCCTGGACGCCCGACGAAAGAAGGAGAGGGTGGACCCTGTCGGGTGGTTCCCTGAGCGGACTGTCGAACTCGTTTGGCAGAACGTCTCATCGTCAGAGCTTTCACACAAGCACCAAGACGTAGCTTGGTTTGCGGTGAGGAGGGCCCTACCCGTCAGAGCGTTCATGCACAGCCGACGCCTCAACAGCACAGCACGGTGCCCCCGAGTCGGCTGCGGGGCGGACAAGACTGTCACCCATCTCCTTCAGGATTGCGCCTTCGCAAGGCAGGTCTGGAAAGAGATGCAGTGGTTGCTGTCGAGGTTCATCCCGAGCAGCTCCGTAACACAGGACACTGTGCTCTACGGGCTGTTCCAAGGGACACACACTGAGACAGACATCACCTGCTGCTGGAGGGCCATCAACTCGGTCAAAGACTCTCTTTGGTCTTGCCGAAACTTGCTGGTTTTCCAGAGCAAGGAGATGTCCACGTCTGCGTGTTGCAGACTGGCGCAATCCAAGATCCAGGATTACGTGCTGAGGGACGCACTGAAAATTGGCGCAGTCGCCGCAAAGGCAAGGTGGGGAAGGGCCACAATTTAAAGCTCTTCTGCCACGGTAAACCCGGGGGATGGAATCAGTACAAAACTCCCCTCGGGCTGTATTTGTAATTTACTTTTTGTGTACATAGAGCACCAAATCTGTAAACACCAATGTCGTGCCATGTACAATGCAAGGTGTGTTACGAAATGCATGTTTGAAAAGAAAAATGTAAATGTACCGTCACCCATTCCGGGCACTGTATTGTAACACATGAAACGTAATTTGTGTGAATGTACCACAATGTATACCGTTTATTGTACCGAATCGCACTTGAACTGAAAAACAAGAAATGTAACGAACGGAACTGCCGTCAGCACCCAGATGTATTGTATGGGATTGCTGACCGCAGCGAAATGTACTGAAATGCCATTGAATTTACTCGAGGGGCCGGCCGTATGGCCTACTCCTGTTCCTATTTCTTATGCACGCTGTTACAAATACAAGTCAGTAGGGGGCACTGTAAGACCACAAATCTGACAGATTTTCACACGTGAATTTTCCGTCATTTAATACAAATCTCAAGCACCTGAACTTCATTATTCGTACATAATGGGCCTAAAATTCCCCTCGAGCCAGCTCCGCCATTTAATAAGATCATGGCTGATCTGATCATGGACTCAGCTCGACTTCCCTGCCCGTTCCCCATAATCCTTATTCCCTTATCGGTTAAGAAACTGTATATTTCTGTCTTAAATTTATTTAATGTCCCACCTTCCACAGCTCTCTGAGGCAGTGAATTCCAGAGATTTACAACTCTCAGAGAGAAGAAATTTCTCCTCATCTCTGTTTTAAATGGGCGTCCCCTTATTATAAGACTATGCCCTCTAGTTCTAGTGTCTCCCATCAGTGGAAACATCCTCTTTGCATCTACCTTGTTAAGCCCCCTTATAATCTTATACATTTCAATAAGATCACTTCTCATTCTTCTGAATTCCAATGAGTAGAGTCCAACCTACTCAACCTTTCCTCATACGTCAACCCCCTTATCCCCGGAATCAACCTGGTGAACCTTCTCTATGCGGCAGTTCGTCGGAATGGAGAAAGCCGAGAGTTTTGTGATGGCCTCTCTCTTAACGTCTCATACGCTTCGCAGGGTTGGTAGCCATTTTTATCAGTGCCTCTGTTGGAAATAAAGTATTGCTGCTGTAATTGAAGTACAGGTTGAGATTGATGAATAACTATTGAAATTACAAATGCATATGTCGCTAATTCTGATATTAATTGCAAAGCCAGGGGAGAGCGCGAACGCAGTCCCCCACTACCACAAATTTTGCAGTCGAGTATCCCGCATTTGGGGACATCGCAGGCGTCAGCACACCCGAAGTGCAATGGGCTAGTCTCGTCCTGGGAGAACCACCTTCTTGATGATGATTACTCCCCTGCCAGGTAAGTATGCTTGATTTGCGCACACACTGCCTCCCGACATCATCCGCTGCCTCTTAACGTCTCAACGACTCATGTATAAAAAAATCACAATGTCCCTTTTCACAAAGTGCTGCTGCTTTGCCATATCCATTCTGCTAAAATATTGCAATGTCTAATGATATATCCCTTGTGCAAACACTGCATTAATACAGAAGATGCCGTCCTTATTTGCATATTGCCCTTAAAAGGAAATCAAAGCTCCCTCAGTCACATGCCTTCGGGCCAGGGAAAGTTTTCCGCAAATATAATCGCGATGTATATTTATTGCCTGTGAAGTAAATGTTTGTCAAATCTTCACATGAAAACTAATTCAGAATCTGACGTGTTTGAAAAAGCAATGTTCCAGTTTTGCACAGGGGAAGATCAATAGGGAGGTGTGAGCTTGTGGCCGGGAGTCTTCGTCACAACAACAGCAACAACAAAAACTTGTATTTATATAGCGCCTTTAACGCAGTGAGTCCCAAGGCATTCCCCAGGACTAAGACCTGTGACATTCACCCCCTGTGGTGGAACCATTTCACCAATTTCCCATGACCCATCTCACTCCACCTTCTTTTGTTGAAGTGGGGCTCCAATTTTTTGCAGAGCCGCTATCAGCGGGCGTGCTTTCAGCTGCCTTGGCCCGAAACACTGGAATTCCCCCCCAAAAACATCTGCCCCTTTAAGACGCTCCTTTAAGACGCTCTTTGACCAAACTTTAGGTCACCTGTCCTCACACCTCCTGATGTGGCTCGGTGTCAAGTTTTTTTTTGATAACACTCCTGTGAAGTGCCTTGGAATGTTTTACTACGTTAAAGGCGCTATATAAATGACGCATTGATAAGTAAATAAGGATAAACTTTTTCCAGTGTCAGAAGGTCATTAACCAGGGGACAGAGATTGAAGAAAATTTGCCAAAGAACGAGAGGCAACAGGAGGATGTCCGCCCCCCGACCTGAAGCGACTAAAGGTAAAACAACATTATGCAGCAAATTGTTGTGAGCTGTGTGAAAAGGTGGTGGAAGCACATTGAATAGTAATGTGGAAAAGTTAATTTGGATAATACTTGAAGGAAAAATACTCATCACTGAAAGAGTGAAAAGAGTTGGCCGCATGCTCTGGCCCAGCATGTAACCATTCATATTAAAAACTGGACCCCAGCAATTTCTCTCACTTACTTTGTATACTTTTTTATGAATTGCAAAATCTGCATGGCGGCCCTACAGTGTCCTGGTCAATATTTATTCCTCAATCAACATGACAAAAACAGATTATCTGGTCATTATCACATTGCTGTTTGTGGGAGTTTGCTGTGTGCAAATTGGCTGCCGTGTTTCCCACATTACAACAGTGACTTCACTCCAAAAGTACTTTATTGGCTGTAAAGCGCATTGAGACATAGAAACATAGAAAATAGGTGCAGGAGGAGGCCATTCGGCCCTTCGAGCCTGCACCACCATTCAATGAGTTCATGGCTGAACATGAAACCTCAGTACCCCATTCCTGCTTTCTCGCCATACCCCTTGATCCCCCTAGTAGTAAGGACTACATCTAACTCCTTTTTGAAGATATTTAGTGAATTGGCCTCAACAACTTCCTGTGGTAGAGAATTCCACAGGTTCACCACTCTCTGGGTGAAGAAGTTTCTCCTCATCTCGGTCCTAAATGGCTTACCCTTTATCCTTAGACTGTGACCCCTGGTTCTGGACTTCCCCAACATTGGGAACATTCTTCTTGCATCTAACCTGTCCAAACCCGTCAGAATTTTAAATGTTTCTATGAGATCCCCTCTCATTCTTCTGAAGTCCAGTGAATACAAGCCCAGTTGATCCAGTCTTTCTTGATATGTCAGTCCCGCCATCCCGGGTGATCCAGAAAGTCGCTCTATAATTGCAAGTCTTTCTTTCTTACAACGTACCAAAAGTAGAAGATACTTTCTCCACTCGGTTAAAATGTATGTTCCGACAAGCGACTGTGACTTTAACTGTAAAATGTCCTGACACATCAGCTCGAGTTGTGCAATTTCCTCGAATCAGAGAAAAATTACGACACAGGAGGCCATTCGGCCCATCGTGTATGCGCCGATTGAAAAAGAGCTACCCAGCCTAATCCCACCTTCCAGCACTAGGTCCGTAGCCCTGTAGGTTACAACTCTTCAAGTGCACACCCAAGTACTTTTTAAATGTGATAAGGGTTTCTGTCTCTATCACCCTTTCAGGCAGTGAGTTCCAGACCCCCACTACCTTCTGGGTGAGGAAATGTTCCCTCATCTCCCCGCGAGTCCAACTACTTTAAATCTATGTCCCCTGGTTATTGACCCTCTCCGCGAAGGGAAATAGGTCCTTCCTATCCACTCTATCTAGGCCCCTCATAATTTTATACACCTCAATTAAATCTCCCCTCAACCTCCTCTGTTCCAAGGAAAACAACTCCAGCCTATCCAATCTTTCCTCATAGCTAAAGTTTTCCAGTCCTGGCAACATCCTCGTAAATCTCCTCTGCACACTTTCTAGTGCAATTCCATCCTTCCTGTAATGTGGTGACCAGAACTGCATGTAGTACTCAAGCTGTGGCCTAACTAGTGTTGTAAATAGTTCTAGCATAACTTCCCTGCTCTTGTATTTTGTGTCTCAGCTAATAAAGCAAAGCATTCCAAATACCTTATCGAGCTGTCCAGCTACATTTAAGGATCTGTGGACATGTACTCCAAGGTCCCTCTCTTCCTCCACACCACTCAGTATCCCCCCATGTATTGTGTATTCCCTTGCCTTGTTCATGCTCCCCAAGTGCATTGCCTCACTTTTCTGGGTTGAATTCCATTTGCCACTTTTCTGCCCAAATGACCAGTTCATCGATATCTTCCTGCAGTCTAAAGCTTTCCTCCTCAATGTCAACCACATGGTCAATTCTTGTATCATCTGCAAATTTCTTTATCATGTCCCCGACATTTACGTCCAAATCATTCATTTGTCGTCGTTCTGTACATTTAAAAAACATATTTAACCAGCAAGTTTTTTTGAGTGTCAGCAAATTCAACGGGCAATTCATTGTTTTTATTTTGCTGCCTTTCAGTCATGTGAAACTCAATGAGAATTTAGTCAGGCAGGGAATAGGTACGTTACTGTTTGAGGAGATCTTGCTCCATGCCAGATTGTGGCTTGCTGAAGCAGTAACGACCTAACTTTACAAGGATGATACCAGAAATGCGAGGTTATACCCATGAGGAAAGGATGAACAGTCTGGGTCTGTTTTCTCTTGAAAGGAGAAGGCTGAGGGGTGACCTAATAGAGGTCTTTACAATTATGAAAGGTTTTGATAGAGTGGACACAGAGGGAATGTTTCCACTTGTGGGTAGGAACAAAACTTGAGGCCATCAATACACGATAGTTACCAAGAAATCAAATAGGGAGTTCAGAAGAAACTTCTCTACCCAGAGAGGGTGAGAATGTGGAACTCGCTACTATCGGGAGTAGTTGAGGTGAATAGTATCGATGCATTTAAGGGGAGGCAAGATAAGCGTATGAGGGGGAAGGGAACAGAGTGTTGTGCTGAGAGTTAGATGAGGAAAGATGGGAGGAGGCTCAAGTGGAGTACAAACTGCGGTATGGACTGGTTGAGCCGAATAGCCTTTTTCTTTGCTGTAAGTCCGATGTAATCTGCTCCCTTCGTTAAAGAACAGAGAACCCATTCAGCCGCCTGCTATCAGCGACATTCTGACAATCCACAAAAGAAAACAACTTTCAAATGTGCAAAAGCTGATCAATTTATTTACAAACAGAAGAATGAACCAATAATTTTTGCTACCAAAGTGCTTGAGGGTTTCTTCATTCGAAGACCCATACAAGGTACTCTTTCAGAATGCGCAACAAAAATATATTCCAGTGAAAAAGAAGGGCGGCAAGAGAAGAGATAACCAGCCGTGGATAACCAAGGAAATAAAGGAAAGTATCAAATCAAAGACCAATGCGTATAAGGTGGCCAAGGTTAGTGGGAAACTAGAGGATTGGGAAGATTTTCAGCAATAGCAAAGAATGACTAAAAAAGCAATAAAGAAAGGGAAGATAGATTACGAAGGTAAACTTGCGCAAAACATAAAAACAGATAGTAAAAGCTTTTACAGATATATAAAACGGAAAAGAGTGACTAAAGTAAATGTTGGTCCCTTAGAAGATGAAAAGGGGGATTTAATAATGGGAAATGTGGAAATGGCTGAGACCTCAAACAATTATTTTGCTTCCGTCTTCACAGTGGAAGACACAAAAACCATGCCAAAAATTGCTGGTCATAGGAATGTGGGAAGGGAGGACCTTGAGATGATCACTATCACTAGGGAGGTAGTGCTGGACAGACTAATGGGATTGAATGTAGACAAGTCCCCTGGTCCTGATGAAATGCATCCCAGATGCACGGAAGTTATAGCAGATGCATTTGTTATAATCTACCAAAATTCTCTGGACTCTGGGGAAGTACCAGTGGATTGGAGAGCAGCTAATGTAACGCCTCTGTTTAAAAAAGGGGGCAGGCAAAAGGCAGGTAACTATAGGCCGGTTAGTTTAACATCTGTAGTGGGGAAAATGCTTGAAACTATCATTAAGGAAGAAATAGCGGGACATCTGGATAGGAATAGTGCAATCAAGCAGACGCAGCATGGATTCATGAAAGGGAAATCATGTTTAACTAATTTACTGGAATTCTTTGAGGATATAACGAGCATGGTGGATAGAGGTGTACCGATGGATGTGGTGTATTTAGATTTCCAAAAGGCATTCGATAAGGTGCCACACAAAAGGTTACTGCAGAAGATAAAGGTACGCGCAGTCAGAGGAAATGTATTAGCATGGATAGAGAATTGGCTGGCGAACAGAAACCAGAGAGTCGGGATAAATGGGTCCTTTTCCGGTTGGAAATCAGTGGTTAGTGGTGTGCCACAGGGATCAGTGCTGGGACCACAACTGTTTACAATATACATAGATGACCTAGAGGAGGGGACAGAGTGTAGTGCAACAAAATTTGCAGATGACACTAAGATTAGTGGGAAAGCGGGTTGTGTAGAGGACTCAGAGAGGCTACAAGGAGTTTTGGATAGGTTAAGCGAATGGGCTAAGGTTTGACAGATGGAATACAATGTCGGAAAGTGTGAGGTCATCCACCTTGGGAAAAAAAACAGTAAAAGGGAATATTATTTGAATGGGGAGAAATTACAACATGCTGTGGTGCAGAGGGACCTGGGGGTCCTTGTGCATGAAACTCTTTTAGAGTCTACCTGTAAAACATAAAACATTAAACCGTGCCACCCGACCTGGATGACACACCAGACATTTACAAGGCCTTTTTTTTGTGTGTTTTTCTTTTTTTTTTTTTGGGCACTAAAATCAAATTTTTCCCCCAGTGCCCCCTATAAAAGGGAAGGGGGACACTAAAAGCACTGGCAATTAAAACAAATTAAACTTTAAAACGTAAAATCAAATTAAAATTTGGTTGCCGGGCGTGATGATGCACTCCAGTCCCTCCGGTGCCCACCTCTCGCGGAAGGCCGCGAGCGTACCGGTGGACACCGCGTGCTCCATCTCCAAGGACACCTTGGACCGGATGTAAGAGCGGAAGAGAGGCAGGCAGTCAGGTTGAACGACCCCCTCGACCGCCCGCTGCCTGGACCGGCTGATGGCACCCTTGGCCGTGCCTTGGAGCAGTCCTACGAGGAGGCCCTCGGACCTACCCGCTCCCCTCCGCACAGGGTGCCCAAAGATCAGGAGAGTGGGACTGAAGTGCAACCAGAATTTCAGGAGCAGCCCCTTCAAATAATAGAACAGGGGCTGTAACCTTGTGCACTCAATAAAAACATGGAACACGGACTCCTCCAGACCGCAGAAATTGCAGGCGGCCTGGGAGTCCGTGAACCGGCTTAAAAATTTGTTGCACGGCACTGCTCCGTGCACCACCCTCCAGGCCAAGTCCCCGATGAATAGTGGGAGGACTCCCGCATAGAGTGCCCTCCATCGGGGACCCCCGCCTCCTCCGGACGGCAAGATGGTACGCCATGGTGTGTCTGGACGGCCGCCGAGGATGGCAAAGTTGAGAGTGTGCAGGAGCAGCCCGTACAGGAAACCCCTCCGCGCGGAACTGAAAGGCACGGAGGGGATTTCCCCGAGGTGGCTCAAGTTGTGAGGCGCCGGCCCCCGAGGGAGGTTCCGCGGTTTGGCGCCAATGAGGAATTCCGTCCGGACGGGGGTCAGTTCGGACGGGATCTCCCCACGTGCTTGAGCCTCCTCGATGCACCTAACGGAGTCAGGGCCCAGAGCTGTTTTTAGCGACTCGATGGCTTCAGCCGCGTGGCGGACGTTGGCAGAATTTAGGCGCCGCGTCAGCGTGCCTGGCGCCATCCAGCCCGCTCCTCCGCCATCGAGCAGGTCCCTGACCCTGGTCACCTCACCAGCCACAGCCCTCTCTTCCGACCGCCACATAAAACCTCGGTCGTGGAGGTACGGATTCCCGAGCAGCGGCTCCTGCAGGACAGCCGCCACTCCAGCCGGCGGAGAGCTGCGCTTGGTGGAGACTTTGTTCCAGACCCTGATGAGTTCCTTATAAAAGACAGGCAGCTCCCAGAGGGCGGTCCTGATGCCCCCCAAGTTCACAAACAGGAGCTGCGTGTCGTAATTGAGGTCGCGTTGCTGGCGGAAGAAATACATCGCCAGAGCACACCACCTAGGAGAGGGCTCGACGTAAAGGTATCTCTGCAGGGTCTGAAGACGGAAAGTCGCGAGCTGGGTGCTGACGCACACCAACGACTGACCGCCCTCCTCAAGCGGGAGACTCAAGACCGCGGCAGAGACCCAGTGCTTCCTGTTGTTCCAGAAGAAGTCCACCAGCTTCTTCTGTATCTTGGTGACAAACGCAGGGGGAGGGGTCAAAGTGACCAGCCGGTACCACAACATTGCGGCCACCAGCTGGTTTATGACTAGCGCTCGACCCCTGTAGGACAGCACTCGGAGCAGTCCTGTCCAGCGCCCTAGGCGAGCGGCGACCTTGGCCTCCAGCTCCTGCCAGTTCGCCGGCCAGGCTTCTTCGTCGGGGCTAAGGTAGACTCCCAGATAGTGGAGATGGGTCGTGCTCCAGGCAAAAAGCCTGAGCTCCTCCGGCAGGGAGTCCACCCGCCACTGACCCACCAGGAGTCCGGAACATTTCTCCCAGTTGATCCTGGTGGAAGACGCGGCCGAGTAAATCTCCTGGCACTCACGCATCCTCCGCAGGTCAGCGGGATCCTCTACCGCGAGGAGCACGTCATCGGCGTAAGCCGAGAGGATGACCTCCACGCCCGGCCCTTGCAGAGCCAGTCCCGTCAACCTCGTCCGCAGGAGGCGCAGGAAAGGCTCCACGCAGACGGCGTATAACTGGCCGGACATGGGGCATCCCTGGCGCACCCCTCTCCTAAAGCGAAGGGGCGCCGTCAAGGACCCGTTAACCTTAATCAGACACTCCGCGGCGGCGTACAAAAGTCGAATCCGGGCGACGAAATGCGTCCCGAACCCGAAAGCGCGCAGAGTTCCGAGCAGATAGTCGTGATCCACCCTGTCGAACGCCTTCTCTTGGTCGAGAGATAGGAAGGCGACCGACAGACCAGCCTCCTGGGAATGATGGATGAGGTCCCGGACCAGATGGATGTTGTCGTGGATTGTCCGGCCCGGGACCATGTAGGACTGGTCGGGGTGGATCATGTGGTCCAGCACGGCACCAAGGCGAGCAGACATCGCCCTGGCGAAGATTTTGTAGTCCGTGCTGAGGAGGGAGACCGGGCGCCAGTTCTTAAGGAGGCGGAGATCGCCCTTCTTAGGCAGCAGGACGATGACTGCCCTGCGCCAAGAGAGGGGCATCTCCCCGGTCGCCAGACTTTCCCCCAGGACCCGCGCGTAGTCGCCCCCCAGGACGTCCCAGAACGCCCTGTGGAACTCCACGGTCAGCCCGTCCAGCCCCGGGGCTTTTCCCCTCGAGAGCCAGTCGAGGGCACCGGTCAGCTCCGCCAGGCTTAGCGGAGCTTCCAGATTTTCGGCGTCCTCCGGGCTGACCTTCGGCAGGTCCTCCCACAAAACTCTACGCGCTTCCTCGCTGGACGGCTCCGGAGAGAACAGAGCCCCATAATATTCACGGGCCCTGTTGTTGACGCCCTCCGGATCCGAGACGAGAGAGCCGTCGTCGGCCAGCAGCGTCAAGAGCTGCTTACGGACACTCTGCCTTTTTTCCAGCGAGTAGAAGAAGGGGGAGCCGCGGTCCAGATCCCGCAGGAACCGGATCCGCGACCTCACGACCGCGCCTCGGGACCCGACGAGCTGCAGGTCCTTCAGCGCGGCCTTCTTCGCTTCGTACACCGTCCGCAGGGCCGGGTCCTCGACAACTTGACCGAGACGGGATTCCAGGTCGAGCACCTCTTTTTCGAGGCGCCCGACCCTGGCCGCCCGCCTCTTGGTCGACCCCCTCGCGTACTCTTGACTGAAGACGCGGACATGATGAGCCTTGCCCATGTCCCACCATAGCCTCAAGGAGGGGAAGCCCCCCTGCTTCCTTCTCCAGTCGGACCAGAATCGACGGAACGAGTCCTGGAACCGCACGTCCTCCAGCAGCTGGTTGTTAAAGTGCCAGTACGCGGACCCCGTCCTCGCGCGGAGCGAAGCGAGCTCCGCCCACACCAGGTGGTGGTCCGAACACGGCACCGGCCGCATGGAGGCCGCCGGGACGCAGGAAACGTACGCCCGAGACACGTAAAGGCGGTCGACTCTGGACCATCCTACTCCAGGCCTCACCCAAGTAAAGGCGCTGGAGTCGAGGTGGAGATTTCGCCAGACGTCCACCAAGTCGAAGGACCCGACCAGGTCCCTCAACTTCTCCATCGCCGTCATGCTCTGCGGGGCACCGGAGCGGTCCCTCGCCTCGAGGGTGCAGTTAAAATCCCCCCCGAGGACAATGCAGTCGCCGACGTCGACGGAGCCAAGAAGAGCAGACACCCCTTCAAAGAAGCGCGTTTGCTGCGGGCCGGGCTGAGGGGCGTACACGTTCACGAGATGGAGCGGCACGTTCCCCAGGCGAACCGTTACGTGCAGCAAGCGACCTGGCACGGGCTCCTCGACCCCCAAGATCTCCGGCTGAAAATGCGGGCCCAGCAAGATGGCCACCCCACTAGAAGTGGCGGTGAGGTGGCTCATGCGGACCTCTCCTTGCCATTCCAGGAGCCACGTGGCTTCGTCTCCCGGAACGGTGTGGGTTTCTTGCAGGAAGCACACCGCATATTTCCCCTCCCGCAGGAGCGAAAAATTGTCAAATCTACGGCGTGCCCCTCTGCCGCCGTTGATGTTGAGGCTGGCTATGGTTATCTTCATGGCAAAAGCATAGTGCAACCTCTACCTTAACCTATTGTGGGGGAGGGAGCGGAGTCTTTTGTTGAACTCCACTCCCTCCACAGCCCAGCGAGGAGTCCCTCGAGCTCGCGCAGCTCAAGGTGTTGCGCCTTTGTCAAGGGCCCGCCCGCGGCCAACGTTTTAGCGGCGGCGCGGACGGACCCCTTGATCAGCTCTGGCTCGGACCATTTTTCCAGGGCCAGTTGGGCTCGGTTGCAGCGACCCCGGCTCTGGGCCAAAAAGTCCCGGAGTTCCTTTGCAGGAATGAGGAGGGTCTCAGCGGCGGCCGCGAGCAGATCCACCGCCTCGCTGGCGGTGGTCTCTAGTTCTTCTCCCGCGTCCCCCACCGAGTCCCCCGTCCTCCTCCGGGAGGTGGCCGCCAGCAACCGGCCCATCGACCGCACAAGGTACGGCAAATGACCCGGCCGCTCCAACCGGCCCTGGCTCTGCCCTGATCCCAACTAGGGGGAGGGGTGGCGGCGGCGCCAGCCTTGGCCGCCCTCGGTGGTTTGGCGGCCTTGGAGGCAGGGCAGTTCTTACGAACATGCCCCACCTCCCTACAGGCATGGCACCGCACGCCGTCCGACGTCCAGAAGACGCGGTAGGCAGTCCCCTCGTGCACCACATTAAAACTACCCTCCGTCGTCTCCTCCCGCGCCAGCCGGACAAAGAGCTGGCGGCGGAAGGAGAACACATGGCGCAGGCTGTTCTCCCTGAGGCCAAGCGGTATGGGGTTGATCCCCGACCTTACCTCCCCCAGTTGGTGTAGGTGAGGGAGGAGGAGCTCAGCGGGAACAAAGGGCGGGACGTTTGAAACGATGACCCTCTGCGCGGTGGCCTCGAGAGGGTCCACCGGCAGGAACGTCCCGCCCACCGTGAGCCCCTTTTCGAGGGCCAGGGACACCGCCCGCTCCGACCCTAGGAAGAACACAGCCTTCCCAGACATCTTGGAGGCTTCTCTTCCCACTCCTGCACCATTACCTCTGGAGTACCCCAAAAAACTATTCAGAAACAGAAATTTACAGCGCAGAAGGAGGCCATTTCGGACCATCGTGTCCGCACCGGCCGACAAAGAGCCACATGGCCCTCGGTCAGCAGCACTGAAGGTTACATATAATAAACCTATGAACAATGAACAATGGTAGAAAGGTAAAGAGCACCCAGCCCAACCAGTCCACCACACATAACTGCGACACCCCTTACACTGAAATATTCTGCACTCCACCCCAACCGGAGCCATGCAATCTCCTGGGAGAGGCAAAAACCAGATAAAACCCAGGCCAATTGAGGAAAAGAATCTGGGAAAATTCCTCTCCGACCCATCCAGGCGATTGAAACGAGTCCAGGAGATCACCCTGGCCGAATTCGATTCCTGCAGTACTTACCATCATATCTGCGCCAACCAACAAGAGGTTATCCAGTCTAATCCCAAATAACAGCTCTAGGTCCGTAACCCTGCAGATTATGGCACATTAAGTGCCCATCCTTTTAAATATGGTGAGGGTTTTTTGCATCCAACACCCTTCCAGGCAGCGAGTTCCAGAACTCCACAACTCTCTGCTTGAAGAAGCCCCCCTCAAACCCCCTCTAAACCTTCCACCAACCACCTTAAAACTATGCCCCCTCGAAATAGACCCTCCACCAATGGAAAAAGGCCCTTGCTAAACAAACCCAGCCGATCCAATCTTTTTTTAAAAAATTTCAAAATATACTTTATTCATATAAAAATTTGCACAATACATTCGAAAGTAGTTCAGTACATTTGGATGCGGTCAGCAATTCCATACATTATATTTGGATGCTGACTGCAGTTCCGTTCAATACATTTCTTTACTTTACATTTCAAGGTACGATTCATACAATCCAGGATACATTGTGGTCCGTTCATCAAGTTACATTACATGTGTCACCATACGGTACACAGTGAGGGTACAGTTACATTTGTTTCCAACATGCATTACGCATCAGAACTTGCATTATACATGGCACTACATAGGTGTTTGCAGATCATGGTGCTCTATGGATACAAAAGGTTTACCATTGCAGCCCGAGGGGAGTTTTATACAGATTCCATCCCCTTGGTTTACCGTGGCAGAAGGGCTTTAAACTGTGGCCCTTCCCTTTGCGGCGACTGCACCAATTTTTAATGGGTCCGTCAGCACGTATTCCTGGATCTTGGATTGCGCCAGTCTGCAACACGCAGACGTGGACATCTCCTTGCTCTGGAACACCAGCAAGTTTCGGCAAGACCAAAGTGCGTCTTTCATCGAGTTGATGGCCCTCCAGCAGCAGGTGATGTCAGTCTCGGTGTGTGTCCCTGGGAACAGCCCGTAGAGCACAGAGTCTTGTGTTACGGAGCTGCTCGGGATGAACCTCAACAGCAACCACTGCATCTCTTTCCAGACCTGCCTTGCAAAGGCGCAATCCTGAAGTAGGTGGGTGACAGTCTCGTCCGCCCCGCAGCCAACTCGGGGGCACCGTGCCGTGTTGCTGAGACGCCGGCTGTGCATGAACGCTACATCTTGGTGCTTGTGTGAAAGCTCTGGCGATGAGACGTTCTGCCAAACGAGTTCGAAAGTCTGCTCAGGGAACCACCCGACAAGGTCCACCCTCTCCTTCTTTCGTAGGGCGTCCAGGACCTTACGTGCTGACCACTGTTTTATGGCCTTGTGGTCAAAGGGTTTTTTTTGTGAAAAACGTTTCCACGAAGGACAGGTGGACAGGCATGGTCCAGCTGGTGGGGGCGTTTCGCGGCAGCCTGGCCAGACCCATCCTTCGTAACACCGGGGACAGGTAGAACCTCAGCACGTAGTGATACTTGGTGTTTGTGTACTGGGGGGCTGTGCACAGCTTGATGCAGCCGCACACAAAGGTGGCCATCAGGATGAGGGCCACGTTCGGAACGTCCTTTCCTCCACTGTCCAGAGATTTGTACATCGTGTCTCTGCGGACACGGTCCATTTTGGACCTCCAGACAAAGTGGAAGACGGCCCGGGTGACTGCCGTGGCACAGGAGCGAGAGATGGGCCAGACCTGTGCCACGTGCAGTAGCCCCGAGAGCACCTCACTCCTGATGACCAGGTTCTTTCCTGCCATGGAGAGGAAGCGCAGCTTCCACCATCCCAGTTTTTGCTTCACTTTGGCGATAAGCTCTTCCCAGTTTTTGGCGCACGCCCCGTCCGCTCCGAACCATATTCCCAACACCTTCAGGTAATCTGGTTTAACGGTGAAGGGAATAAAGGATCGGTCGGCCCAGTTGCCAAAGAGCATGGCCTCGCTCTTGCTGCGATTGACCTTTGCTCCCGAGGCCAGTTCAAACTGGTCACAGATTGTGAGCAATCTGCGGATCCGAGCAAAAGATGGCTACGTCGTCCATGTATAGGGAGGTCTTGACCTGAGCGCCTCTGCTGCCTGGGATCGTCACCCCTCTAATGCCCGCACCCTTCCTGATGGACCCGGTAAAGGGCTCGATACAACACACAAACAAGAGAGACGAGAGAGGACAGCCTTGCCTGACTCCAGATCTGACCGAAAAGCTTTCAGTTTCCCACCCGTTGATTAGAACTGCACGACTGATGTCTCTGTAGAGCAGTTGGATCCAATTGTGGATACCCTCCCCAAACCCCATTTTGGAGAGCACGTCCATCAGGTACGTGTGCGATATCCTGTCAAAGGCCTTCTCCTGGTCTAAGCTGATTAAGTAGGTGTCCACCCCGCTGTCCCGCACGTAGGCGATCGTATCCCTGAGTAGCACGAGGCTATCAGAGATCTTCCTGCCGGGGACAGCGCAGGTCTGGTCCGGGTGAATCACCAGCTCAAGAGCAGGCTTGACCCTGTTGGCGATGACCTTTGACAGGATCTTGTAGTCCACATTGAGCAGCGAAATGGGCCGCCAGTTTTTGATTTCCTCCCTCTCCCCCTTCTGCTTGTAGATGAGGGTGATGATTGCTTTCCTCATTGATTCTGACATACTACCAGCCAGAAGCATACCCCCGTACACTTCCAGCAGGTCTGGGCCTATCCAGTCCCACAGAGCCGAATACAACTCGACTGGTAAGCCGTCGCTTCCGGGAGTTTTAATCATCGCAAGGGACCGGACGGTCTTTGTCATCTTGTCCAGAGTTAGCGGGTGATCTCCTGCTCACTGTCGTTTAGGACCTCCGAAATAGACGACAGGAATGACTGGGAGGCCGCGCGGTCTGTGGCCTTGACGTCATACAGCCTGGCATAGAAGGATTTGCTGATCCTCAGCATGTCGGGCTGCGAAGACGTCACAGAACCGTCTTCTTCCTTTCGGCTGGTGATCACAGAGCTCCCCCTGTGTACCTTTTGGAAGAAGAAGCGCAAACACGTCTCATCCTGCTTGACGGAGCGGACTCTGGAGAGGAAGATAATCTTGGAGGACTCTGAGGCAAAGAGTGAGGCTTGCTGGCCCTTCACCTCTTCGAGTTCCTCCGCGACATTGACCCCCATCGACTGCAGCAGGAGCAGGTTTTGCATGCTCTTCTGGAGTTGGGACAATTCCCTCTGTCTCCCTCTCGCCTCCTGAACACCTTTGAGGATGAAGAACCTCTTGATGTTTGTCTTGATTGTTTCCCACCAGTGCATCGGGGAATCGCAGAGGGGTTTTACGGTTCTCCAACCTTTGTAATCCCTCTTGAGTTCCTTCACGTTTTCCGGAGTCAACAGTTTCACATTCAGCTTCCATATCCCCCCTGCCAACTTTCTGGTTTTCCTGTGGGCGACAGTCGGCCAGTAGGAGGCAGTGGTCAGAGAAGAACACCGGCGTGACGTCGGTGGATCTGACCTTGAGCGTGTGGGACACAAACAGGAAGTCTATTCTGGAACGGACGGACCCGTCTGGTCTCGACCAGGTGTATCTGAGCGGTGCTCCGTCTGCAGGGTTGCTGAAGATGTCACACAGCTTGGCATCTTTTACCGCATCCATCAGGAGTCTGGACGTGGTGCCCAGCTTGCTGTCGGCTCTGCTGGCTCGTCCAGCCGCCTCGATGATGCAGTTGAAGTCACCGCCCAGAATGACCTGTCTGGACGTTGCCAGCAGCAGTGGGAACTGCTGGAAGAGGGCCAGCCGCTCGATTCTGAGAGGTGAGGCATACACGTTAATTAGCCTTAGAGGGGAATTTTTGTACATTACGTCTGCTACGAGGAGGCGGCCGCCCACCACCTCCTTAACTTCGGTGATGGTGAAGTGGCCTCCCCACAGCAGAATGCCCAGGCCGGAGGACCGGCAGTCATTGCCTCCTGACCATATGGATGGTCCATGGGTCCACCATCGTGACCACTGCCGGTAACTGCTGAAGTGCGGCAGCCCGCACTCCTGCAAGAACAGCAGGTCCGCTTTGACCTTGGCGAGGTTCCCCAAGGTGGAAACACATCGCGTAGTGGATTTTACGCTACGCACGTCAATAGATGCTATTTTTAAATCCATGTTTAAGTTACAGGTTGCAGTTCAAAACATTTACATTTTAAATAAACTGTCCTTTACGTTGGAGACCTGCCCAGTGGCCGGTTCCTGCATACATAGATTTTCACTGTAAAAGTCAACTTCACCTGGGCTGGCATACTGGTCGTCCTCTGCCGTGGGAGTGTTTCGACCAGGGGACTGGTGTCGTGTTGTCAGAAAGTCCGATATGTCCTCTGCACTGTCCTCGCCTGGTGTTGGTGGTTCCCTCTTTTCATCAGTCGCAGCGATCTCGAGCTGGTGTGCTTCGATCGCTGTGTCGCTCCCGGTATTCCGGAGGTGGGGTGTGCTGGGCACTTCGCTGCTCCCGTTGTCCCGGAGCTGGTCTGCATTGGTCGCTTCTTCGCTCCCGGTGTTCCGGAGCTCGTGTGCGCTGAGCGCTTCGCTGCTCCCGGGTTCCCGGAGCGAGGCTGTGCCGGTCACTTCACTGCTCCCGGTCGCCTGTGGCTGTGGGTTGGCGTATTGACTCTTGTTTTGGTGGCGGTATTGAGGGGCTTTGTCTCGCCTTTCCTCATCAGACGAGCTGCCGTCGCTGCTGTCTGTCGTGGACGTTAGCCGCCTCTTCCCTGTCGTTCCCGCAGGGGCCCTTGCTCGCCTGTTCTCCTTACACTTGCGGGCCTTTTTCTTGACGGTCTCCCATCCCGCTTCATCGTCCGCTGTCTCCTCGTTCCTGGACTCGGTGCGATGGGGGAGAGCTTCGCTGCTGGCTGCTGGTGTCTCGCAGCTCACCATGGCAGGCTTCTCTTCCTCACCGACTTGTTCCGAGTCCACGAGGGCGGTTGCTTCTTTGCCCAGGGCGTTGGTCGGGGGGAGGGTGTGGGTCTCCTCTGGAGCGTTGTGTTCCTCAGCTTCCTCCTCCTCTGGTGTAATGTTCTTTGCTGCCTGCGCATAGCTGAAGTTGCGTTTGGGGCAGTTTTTGTAAAGGTGCCCAGCCAGACCACAGAGGTTGCAGCACTTGGTCTCCTTACAGTCCTTTGTCTGGTGGCCTTCGTTCTTGCAGTTTCGGCAGATGACAGTTTTGCAGCTTGCCGCCACATGGCCTGCCTTCCCGTAGGTCCGGCACACATTGGGCTGGCCAGCGTACACCATGTAGCCCCGACTTCCTCTGATGGCGAAGCTGGAGGGGGGGTGCAGGATGGTTCCGCTGGCGTCCACCTTCATGGTGACCTGGATCTGGTGCTTGCTGGTCCATATCCCGTGCAAGTCTTTCAGGTCGCTGCTGTTTCCTGCCCCATCGACATACCTGGCGGGAAAGTCAGCACATCAATGACTGGGATATGGGGGTTGTACATCTGCACTGTGATAGTGCGTCTTCTCTGCAACGGTAGGGTGAACAGTGGCTCCCAAGTCAGCACTGAGCGCAGCGGTTCACTCGCCTCCTTCAGTCCCTTCAGGAACTTCAGGCAGAGGGTTGAATACATGACATGTTCCAAGCAGGATTTTCTTCACGAAAAGGTCCCGGTTGATCCTATCCAATCAGTCCTCGTAGCTAAGATTCTCCATTCCAGGCAGCATCCTCGTAAATCTCCTCTGCACCCTCTCCAGTTCAATCACGTCCTTCCTATAATACGGCAACCAGAACTGCTGCAGTACTCCAGCTGTGGCCGAACCAGAGTATTATACAATTTAAGCATAACTTCCCTGCTCTTGCATTCTATGCCTCGGCCAATAGAGGCAAGCATTCCATATACCTTCTGAACTACCTTATCCACCTGGCCTGCTACTTTCGGGGATCTGTGGACCAATGGTGGAGCTTTGGAGGCGTGGCCTATTCAGTTGGAGCTGTGCTGTGGTGAGAGAAGGAGCTTGCTGCTTTGCTCCTGCCTGGAAGGCCTGGAGTGAACCCTGAGACCAGCCCAGGAAGAGGAGGAAGGGGCTGGCTTACTACAATTCAACGTCCAGAGGGAGAGGAGGAGAGCAGAAAATTTATCAACTTATTACTGCTACAGAGAGTTGGAGAGAGGGGGAAAAGAACAACAACCTGAGAAAACACCATCCAGTGTGGAAGGAGGGAGAGCCATTTCTACAATCTTCGACAGGTGGGTGTGTTTTGGTGCATTCCCCGAAAGACTTTGTTGTATCGGTGGGGGGAGGAAAGAAGACCATCTCGAGGGCCGGAACATCGCGGGGGGTGTGTGTGTGTGGAAGTGTGTGTGGGGGTCTTGCTTACAGCTAGGCCCCACACACCACTGAAGCACCCCTCCTATTGCCTAGCCTGGGATAGCTGGAGCTGCCTGGCTGAAGTATTACTAATCACCCTATTTAACATCGTTGGGAGTGTGTGCCTAGGTGCCTCCAGCTGCCCCAGGTGAAGACATCTTCTCCCCCCACCCGAAGACCATCGACAAGGACTGTGTCTTGTTTTTTTCCATCATCTGGGGAGTGCACCCCAGAAAAACGCCCACCCATCACTGTGAGGGGAGACCTGCCCTCGCAGCTTCCCTCTTTCCTACCCCCCTCTCTCTCACTCTGTCACTCTCTCTGTCTCTCCCCTCTCTCTCTGAGAGCCCTTTCCTCCTTAAATTAAAGTTAATTCAGACAACTGAGCAGAGGGAGCAAGGCCCCTCCCAAATCGTTAACTAGGGGAGAGGTGTGCCCCATTAAGAGCTCCCTCTGCTCAAAACACCAACGAGGCCAATTAAAGACCATTAAGGCCTGTGACTTTGGGGTGAGTGTAGCCCGTAAAGGGACCCCGTGATGGCGATCCCATCCACACCGGTGGCAGGGCCAGCAAAGACGTACGCGCAGGCGGCGTCCACATCCACGGCGCCTCCTGCGCCTCCTGCTGTCCTGCCACCATTTAGACTTATAACAAAAAAACACGGGGTCAAGAGCTACACTCACCCCACAATGAGCATCGAGGAGTGCGTGCGGCCGATGGCTGGGGTAGTCGGCCCCTCGGCCATTGTCGCGGCCTCCAAGATGTCTGGGAAGGCTGTATTCTTCCTGGGGTCGGAGCGGGCGATGTCCCTGGCCGTCGAAAAGGGGCTCACGGTGGGCGGGACGTTCCTGCCGGTGGACCCTCTCGAGGCCACCGCGCAGAGGGTCATCATTTCTAATGTCCCGCCCTTTGTTCCCGCTGAGCTCCTCCTCCCTCACCTACACCAACTGGGGGAGGTAAGGTCGGGGATCAACCCCATACCGCTCGGCCTCAGGGAGAACAGCCGGCACCACGTCTTCTCCTTCCGCCGCCAGCTCTTTGTCCGGCTGGCGCGGGAGGAGACGACGGAGGGAAGTTTTAATGTGGTGCACGAGGGGACTGCCTACCGCGTCTTATGGACGTCGGACGGCGTGCGGTGCCATGCCTGTAGGGAGGTGAGGCATGTTCGCAAGAACTGCCCCGCCTCCAGGGCCGCCAAACCACCGAAGGCGGCCAAGGCTGGCGCCGCCGCCACCCCTCCCCCTAGTAGCGTCCGCGTGCTGGGAGCTGCAGGTGTGTGGGCATCGTCGGGGGCCTTTGTTTTCACGGCCTCCGGCGGGGGGGAGGGAGAACGTCCGATCGGAAAGAAGGCGCGGAAGAAGGTGAAACATCTCGAGGCGGGTCCCCTCAGTGCGCCAGACAATTTGATCACCGCGCTCAGCCCAACCCCGTCACCGGCGAGCACGGGGTGCCCTGAGCCCGTGCCCAAGCCCTTGACCAATATCACAGAGGGGCTCGGGCGCGGGCAAGAAAAGAAAAAGGGGGGAGTGGAGCGGGAGGCCTTGGCAGACATGGAGGTCTCCCTGCCTCCGCGCCCCCCCAGGAAGAAGAGGAGGCGCCGCTCCAATGAGGCGGAGGGGGAACAACATCCCTCCACGGAGGAGTCGGTGCCCGCCGCGTGTCCCGCGTCCCCCACCAGTGCCCCCAAACTGCGCCGTAGGCAGGAGGAGTCTGTCCCCGGGGAGGGTGAGACAGTCGAGGCTGCCCAGCCTCTGCCTGCCGGGGATGGCGTGGAAGTTCTGCCTGTCATGGGGGGCGTGGGGCCAGCGGAGGAATGTGTAGCCGCCGGGTTGAGCGTCCCGGGGACTGAGGTGGGCGGGGCCGAAAAGGCCGAACCTGAGCCCGCCCAGCGATTAACCAACTTCCCCCGGGATTTGCTCGACTCGGCAGAAACTGAAAATGTTAATAATTTTACAGAACATCCACACGCTGGGCCGGGGGGTGGCAGCGGGGAGGGGGAAGAACACCAACCCTCGCCCCCTACTTTGGAGCTGGGGTACTTGGAGGACCTGGAACATTTCTTTGGCCAGGTCTCTCCGTGTTCCCCGGCTCCTGGGGCGGAGGAGGAACCCCTTCCGCTGTCGCTTCCTGACCCAGCACCACTTTTAAAAGAGCCCAGTGGGGACTCCTCTGCCGACGATCCTGGGGGTGGGATCGGGGCAGAGCCAGGGTCGGATGGAGCGGCCGGGCCGTTTGCCGTACCTTGTGCGGTCAACGGGCCGGCTGCTGGCGGCGACCTCCCGGAGCGGGACGGGGACTCGGTGGGGGACGAGGGAGAAGATCTCGAGTCCATCGCCAGTGAGGCGGTGGATCTCCTCGTGCCCCCTCTCGTGCCCCCCCTCATTCCTGCAAAGGAACTCCGGGACTTTTTGGTCCAGAGCCAGGGTCGCCGCAACCGAGCCCATCTGGCCCTGGAAAGATGGTCCGAGCCGGGGCTGCTCGTCGCGTCCGTCCGCGCCGCCGCTAAAACCATGGCCGCGGGCGGGCCCTTATCAAAGGCGCAAGGCCTTGAGCTGCACCGGCTCAAAAGGTTCCTCGCTGGGCTGCTGAAGGAGTGGAGGTCAACAAACGACTCCACTCCCCCCCCACAATAGGTTAGGTAGAGGTTGCACTATGCTTTTGCCATGAAGATAACCAGAGCCAGCCTCAACATCAACGGCGGCAGAGAGGCACACCGTAGATTTAACAATTTTTCGCTCCTGCGGGAGGGGAAATATGCGGTGTGCTTCCTGCAAGAAACCCACACCGTTCCGGGAGACGAAGCCACGTGGGTCCTGGAATGGCAAGGAGAGGTCCGCATGAGCCACCACACTACCACTTCTTGTGGGGTGGCCATCTTGTTGGCCCCGCATTTTCAGCCGGAGATCTTGGGGGTCGAGGAGCCCGTGCCAGGCCGCTTGCTGCACGTCACGGTTCGCCTGGGGGACGTGCCGCTCCATCTCGTGAACGTGTACGCCCCTCAGTCCGGACCGCAGCAAACGCGCTTCTTCGAAGAAGTGTCCGCTCTTCTTGGCTCCGTCGACGTCGGCGACTGCATTGTCCTCGGGGGGGATTTTAACTGCACCCTCGAGGCGAGGGACCGCTCCAGTGCCCCGCAGAGCATGACGGCGATGGAGAAGTTGAGGGACCCGGTCGGGTCCTTCGACTTGGTGGACGTCTGGCGAAATCTCCATCCCGACTCCAGCGCCTTTACTTGGATGAGGCCTGGAGTAGGATGGTCCAGAGTCGACCGCCTTTACGTATCTCGGGCATACGTTTCCTGCGTCCCGGCGGCCTCCATGCGACCGGTGCCGTGTTCGGACCACCACCTGGTGTGGGCGGAGCTCGCTTCGCTCCGCGCGAGGACAGGGTCCGCGTCCAGGCATTTTAACAACCAGCTGCTGGAGGACGTGCGGTTCCAGGACTCGTTCCGTCGTTTCTGGACCGACTGGAGAAGGAAGCAGGGGGGCTTCCCCTCCTTGAGGCTATGGTGGGACATGGGCAAGAGTACACGAGGGGGTCGACCAAGAGGCGGGCGGCCAGGGTCGGGCGCCTGGAAAAAGAGGTGCTCGACCTGGAGTCCCGTCTCGGTCAAGTCGTCGAGGACCCGGCCCTGCGGATGGTGTACGAAGCGAAGAAGGCCACGCTGAAGGACCTGCAGCTCGTCGGGTCCCGAGGAGCGTTCGTGAGGTCACGGATCGGGTTTCTGCGGGATCTGGACTGCGGCTCCCCCTTCTTCTACTCGCTGGAAAAAAGGCAGAGTGTCCGTAAGCAGCTCTTGACGCTGCTGGCCGACGACGGCTCTCTCGTCTCAGATCCGGAGGGCGTCAACAACAGGACCCGTGAATATTACGGGGCTCTGTTCTCTCTGGAGCCGTCCAGCGAGGAAGCGTGTAGAGTTTTGTGGGAGGACCTGCCGAAGGTCAGCCCGGAGGGCGCCGAAAATCTGGAAGCTCCGCTAAGCCTGGTGGAGCTGACCGGCGCCCTCGACCGGCTCTCGAGGGGAAAAGCCCCGGGTCTGGAGGGGTTGACTGTGGAGTTCCACAGAGCGTTCCGGGACGGCCTGGGGGGTGACTACGCGCGGGTCCTGGGGAAAAGTCTGGCGACTAGGGAGATGCCCCTCTCTTGGCGCAGGGCAGTCATCGTCCTGCTGCCTAAGAAGGATGATCTCTGCCTCCTTAAGAACTGGCGCCCGATCTCCCTCCTCAGCACGGACTACAAAATCTTCGCCAGGGCGATGTCTGCTCGCCTTGGCGCCGTGCTGGACCACATCTGGGTCTCTGCCGCGGTTTTGAGTCTCCCGCTTGGGGAGGGCAGTCAGTCGTTGGTGTGCGTCAGCACCCAGCTCATGACTGTCCATCTTCAGACCCTGCAGAGATACCTTTACGTCAAGCCCTCTCCCAGGTGGCATGCTCTGGCGACGTACTTCTTCCGCCAGCAGCACGGCCTCAACTATGACATGCAGCTCCTGTTTGTGAGCTTGGGGGGTGTCAGGACCGCCTTCCAGGAGCTGCCTGTCTTTTACAAGGAACTCACCAGGGTCTGGAACAAAGTCTCCATCAAGCGCAGCTCTCCACCGGCTGGAGTGGCGGCTGTCCTGCAGGAGCCGCTGCTCGGGAATCTGTACCTCCACGACCGAGGTTTTGGGTGGCGGTCGGACGAGAGGGCTGTGGCTGGTGAGGCGGCCAGGGTCAGGGACCTGCTCGATGGTGGAGGAGTGGGCTGGATGGTGTCAGACACGCTGGCGCGGCGCCTAAATTCTTCCAACGTCCGCCGCGCGGCCGATGCCATCGAGTCGCTAAAAACAGCTCTGGGCCCCGAATCCGTTTGGTGCATCGAGGAGGCTCAAGCACATGGGGAAATCCCGTCCGAACTGACCCCCGTCCGGACGGAATTCCTCATCGGCGCCTAACCCCGGAACCTCCCTCGGGAGCCGGCGCCTCACAACTTGAGCCGCCACGAGGAAATCCCTTCCGTGCCTTTCAGTTCCGCGCGGTGGTGTTTCCTGTACGGGCTGCTCCTGCACACTCTCAACTTTGCCATCCTCGCCTGCCGTCCGGACACGCCATGGCGTACCATCTTGCCGTCTGGAGGAGGCGGGTGTCCCCGATGGAGGGCACTCTACGCGGGAGTCCTCCCACTATTTATCGGGGACTTGGCCTGGAGGGTGGTGCACGGAGCAGTGCCGTGCAATAAATTTTTGAGCCGGTTCATGGGCTCCCAGGCCGCCTGCAATTTCTGCGGTCTGGAAGAGTCCGCGTTCCATGTTTTTACCGAATGCACGAGGTTGCAGCCCCTGTTTTATTATTTAAAGGGGCTGCTCCTGAAATTCTGGCTGCACTTCAGTCCCACACTCCTGATCTTTGGGCACCCTGTGCGGAGGGGAGCGGGTAGGTCCGAGGGCCTCCTCGTAGGACTGCTCCTGGGCACGGCCAAGGGTGCCATCAGCCGGTCCAGGCAGCGGGCGGTCGAGGGGGTCATTCAACCTGACTGTCTGCCTCTCTTCCGTGCGTACATCCGCGCCAGGGTGTCCTTGGAGATGGAGCACGCGATGTCCACCGGTACGCTCGCGGCCTTCCGCGAGAGGTGGGCACCGGAGGGACTGGAGTGCATCATCACGCCCGGCAACCAAATTTTAATTAGATTTTATGTTTTAAAGTTTAATTTGTTTTAATTGCCGGTGTTTTTAGTGTCCCCCTTCCCTTTTTAGGGGGCACTTGGAGAAAAAATATGAGTTTAGTGCCCCAAAAAAAACTTAAAAATAAAAATAACACAAAAAAAATACAAAAAAAAAGGAGCCTTTTAAATGTTTGGTGCGTCCCCCAGATCGGGGGGCCACGATTTAATGTTTTTGTTTCCTCCCAAAAGAGTTCTGTGGACCAATGGTGGAGCTTTGGAGGTGTGGCCTATTCAGTTGGAGCTCTGTTGCTGTGAGAGAAGGAACTCCCTGCTGTTTCTCATGTCTGGGAGGCCTAGAGTGAACCCTGAGACCAGCCCAGGAAGAGGAGGAAGGGGCTGGCTTACTACAATTCAACGTCCAGAGGGAGAGGAGGAGAACAGAAAATTTATCAACTTATTACGACTGCAGAGAGTTGGCGAGAGGGGGAAAAGAACAACAACCTGAGAAAACACTATCCAGTGTGGAAAGAGGGAGAGCCATTTCTACAATCTTTGACAGGTGGGTGTGTTTTGGTGCATTCCCCGAAAGACTTTGTTGTATCGGTGGGGGGCGGAAAGAAGATAACTCGAGGGCCGAAACATCGCGGCGGGCGTGTGTGTGTGAAAGTGTGTGTGGGGGTCTTGCTTACAGCTAGGCCCCATACACCACTGAAGCACCCCTCCCCCATTGCCTAGCCTGGGTTGCTGGAGCTCCCTGGCTGAAGAATCATTAATTACCCTATTTAACATCGTTGGGAGTGTATGCCTGGGTGGTTCCAGCTACCCCAGGTGAAGACATCTTCTCCCCCCACCCGAAGACCATCTACAAAGACTGTGTTTTTTGCCATCTGGGGAGTGCACCCCAAGAAACGCCCACCCATCGCTGTGAGGGGAGACCTGCCCTCGCAGCTTCCCTCTTTCCCACCCCCCACTCTCTCTTTATCTCTCTCTCTGTCTCTCCCCTCTCTCTCTGAGAGCCCTTTCCTCCTAATTTGAAAAAAAAACAATTCAGACAACTGAGCAGAGGGAGCAAGGCCCCTCCCCAATTGTCAACTAGGGGAGAGGTGTGCCTCATTGAGAGCTGCTCTGCTCAGACACTTAAACGAGGCCAATTAAGAACATTAAGGCCTGTGACTTTGGGGTGGGTGTAGCCCTTGAAGGGACCCCGTGATGGTGACCCTATCCACGCCGGTGGCAGGGCCAGCAAAGACATATGAGCAGGCAGCGTCCACATCCACGGCGCCTCCTGCGCCTCCTGCTGCCCTGCCACCGTTCAGACTTGTAACAAAAAAACACGGGGTCAAGAGCTACACTCATCCCACAATGAGCATCGAGGAGTGCGTGCGGGCGATGGCTGGGGTAGTCGGCCCCTCGGCCATTGTCGCAGCCTCCAAGATGTCTGGGAAGGCCGTGTTCTTCCTGGGGTTGGAGCGGGCGGTGTCCCTGGCCCTTGAAAAGGGGCTCACGGTGGGCGGGACGTTCCTGCCGGTGGACCCTCTCGAGGCCACCGCGCAGAGGGTCATCCTTTCAAACGTCCCGCCCTTTGTTCCCGTTGAGCTCCTCCTCCCTCACCGACACCAACTGGGGAAGGTAAGGTCAGGGATCAACCCCATACCGCTCGGCCTCAGGGAGAGCAGCCGGCACCACGTCTTCTCCTTCCGCCGCCAGCTCCTTGTCCGGCTGGCGTGGGAGGAGACGACGGAGGGTAATTTTAATGTGGTGCACGAGGGGACTGCCTACCGCGTCTTTTGGACGTCGGACGGCGTGCGGTGCCATGCCTGTAGGGAGGTGGGGCATGTTCGTAAGAACTGCCCCGCCTCCAAGGCCGCCAAACCACCGAAGGCGGCCAAGGCTGGCGCCGCCGCCACCCCTCCCCTTAGTAGCGTCCGCGTGCCGGGAGCTGTGGGTGCGCGGGCATCGTCGGGGGCCTTTGTTTTCACGGCCTCCGGCGGGTGGGAGGGAGAGCGTCCGATCGGAAAGAAGACGCGGAAGAAGGCGAAACATCTCGAGGCGGGTTCCCTCAGTGCGCCAGACAGTCTGATCACCGCGCTCAGCCCAACCCCGTCACCAGCGAGCGCGGGGTGCCTGAGCCCGTGCCCGAGCCCTTGACCAATATCACAGAGGGGTTCGGGCGCGGGCAAGATAAGAAAAAGGGGGGAGTGGAGCGGGAGGCCTCGGCAGACATGGAGGTCTCCCTGCCTCCGCGCACCCCCAGGAACAAAAGGAGGCGCCGCTCCAATGAGGCGGAGGGAGAACAACATCCCTCCGTGAAGGAGTCGGTGCCCGCCGCGTGTCCCGCGTCCCCCACCAGCGCCCGCAAACTGGGCCGTAGGCGAGAGGAATCTGTCCCCGGGGAGGGTGAGGCAGTCGAGGCTGCCCAGCCTCTGCCTCCCGGGGATGGCGTGGAAGATCTGCCTGTCGTGGGGGGCGCGGGGCCAGCGGAGGAATGCGTAGCCGCCGGGTCGAGCGTCCCGGGGACTGAGGCGGGCGGGGCCGAAAAGGCCGAACCTGAGCCCGCCCAGCGATTAACCAACTTCCCCCAGGAGTCACTCGGCCCGGAAGAAACAGAAATGTGAACAATTTTAACGATTCTGTATACGCTGGGCCGGGGGGTGGCGGCGGGGAGGGGGAAGACCACCAACCCTCGCCCCCTACTCTGGAGCTGGCGTACTTGGAGGACCTGGAACATTACTTTGACCAGGTCTCTCCGCGTTCCCCCGGTTCCTGGGGCGGAGGAGGAACCCCTTCCGCTGTCGCTTCCTGACCCAGCACCACTTTTAAAAGAGCCCAGTGGGGACTCCTCTGCCGACGATCCTGGGGGTGGGATCGGGGCAGAGCCAGGGTCGGATGGAGTGGCCGGGCCATTTGCCGTACCTCGTGCGGTCGACGGGCCGGCTGCTGGCGGCGACCTCCCGGAGGGGGACGGGGACTCGGTGGGGGACGAGGGAGAAGATCTCGAGTCCATCGCCAGTGAGGCGGTGGATCTCCTCGTGCCCGCCGCTGAGTCCCCCCTCATTCCTGTAAAGGAACTCCGGGACTTTTTGGCCCAGAGCCAGGGTCGCCGCAACCGAGCCCATCTGGCCCTGGAAAGATGGTCCGAGCCGGGGCTGCTCGTCGCGTCCGTCCGCGCCGCCGCTAAAACCATGGCCGCAGGCGGGCCCTTATCAAAGGCGCAAGGCCTTGAGCTGCGCCGGCTCAAAAGGTTCCTCGCTGGGCTGCTGAAGGAGTGGAGGTCAACAAACGACCCCACTCCCCCCCCACAATAGGTTAGGTAGAGGTTGCACTCTGCTTTTGTCATGAAGATAACCATAGCCAGCCTCAACATCAACGGCGGCAGAGAGGCACGCCGTAGATTTAACAAATTTTCACTTCTGCGGGAGGGAAAATATGCGGTGTGCTTCCTGCAAGAAACCCACACCGTTCCGGGAGACGAAGCCACGTGGCTCCTGGAATGGCAAGGAGAGGTCCGCATGAGCCAGCTCACCGCCACTTCTAGTGGGGTGGCCATCTTGCTGGCCCCGCATTTTCAGCCGGAGATCTCGGGGGTCGAGGAGCCCGTGCCAGGCCGCTTGCTGCACGTCACGGTTCGCCTGGGGGACGTGCCGCTCCATCTCGTGAATTTGTACGCCCCTCAGCCTGGCCCGCAGCAAACGCTCTTCTTCGAAGAAGTGTCCGCTCTTCTTGACTCCGTCGACGTCGGCGACTGCATTGTCCTCGGGGGGGATTTTAACTGCACCCTCGAGGCGAGGGAACGCTCCGGTGCCCCGCAGAGCATGACGGCGATGGAGAAGTTGAGGGACCTGGTCGGGTCCTTCGACTTGGTGGACGTCTAGTGAAATCTCCACCCCGACTCCAGCGCCTTTACTTGGGTGAGGCCTGGAGTAGGATGGTCCAGAATCAACCGCCTTTACGTGTCTCGGGCGTACGTTTCCTGCGTCCCGGCGGCCTCCATGCGGCCGGTGCCGTGTTCGGACCACCACCTGGTGTGGGCGGAGCTCGCTTCGCTCCGCGCGAGGACGGGGTCCGCGTACTGGCATTTTAACAACCAGCTGCTGGAGGACATACGGTTCCAGGATTCGTTCCGTCGTTTCTGGGCCGACTGGAGAAGGAAGCAGGGGGGCTTCCCCTCCTTGAGGCTATGGTGGGACATGGGCAAGGCTCACGTCCGCGTCTTCTGTCAAGAGTACGCGAGGGGGTCGACCAAGAGGCGGGCGGCCAGGGTCGGGCGCCTAGAAAAAGAGGTGCTCGACCTGGAGTCCCGTCTCGGTCAAGTCGTCGGGGACCCGGCCCTGCGGACAGTGTACGAAGCGAAGAAGGCCGCGCTGAAGGACCTGCAGCTCGTCGGGTCCCGAGGCGCGTTCGTGAGGTCACGGATCCGGTTCCTGCGGGATCTGGACCGCGGCTCCCCCTTCTTCTACTTGCTGGAAAAAAGACAGAGTGTCCGTAAGCAACTCTTGACGCTGCTGGCCGACGACGGCTCTCTCGTCTCGGATCCGGAGGACGTCAACAACAGGGCCCGTGAATATTACGGGGCTCTGTTCTCTCCAGAGCCGTCCAGCGAGGAAGCGCGTAGAGTTTTGTGGAAGGACCTGCCGAAGGTCAGCCCGGAGGGCGCCGAAAATCTGGAAACTCCGCTAAGCCTGGCGGAGCTGACCAGCGCCCTCGCCCGGCTCTCGAGGGGAAAAGCCCCGGGGCTGGACGGTCTGACCGTGGAGTTCCACAGGGCGTTCTGGGACGTCCTGGGGGGTGACTATGCGCAGATCCTGGGGGAAAGTCTGGCGACCGGGGAGATGCCCCTCTCTTGGTGCAGGGCAGTCATCGTCCTGCTGCCTAAGAAAGGCGATCTCCGCCTCCTTAAGAACTGGCGCCCGGTCTCCCTCCTCAGCAAGGACTACAAAATCTTCGCCAGGGCGATGTCTGCTCGCCTTGGCGCCGTGCTGGACCACATGATTAACCCCGACCAGTCCTACACGGTCCCGGGCCGGACAATCCACGATAACATCCATCTGGTCCGGGACCTCATCCATCATTCCCAGGAGGCTAGCCTGTCGGTCGCCTTCCTATCACTCGAACAAGACAAGGCGTTCGACAGGGTGGATCACGACTATCTGTTCAGGACTCTGCGCGCTTTCGGGTTCGGAACGCATTTCGTCGCCCGGATCCGACTTTCGTACGCCGCCGTGGAGTGTCTGATTAAGGTTAACGGGTCCTTGACGGCGCCCCTTCGCTTTGGGAGAGGGGTGCGCCAGGGATGCCCCATGTCCGGCCAGTTATACGCCGTCTGCGTGGAGCCTTTCCTGCGCCTCCTGCGGACGAGGTTGACGGGACTGGCTCTGCACGGGCCGGGCATGGAGATCGTCCTCTCGGCTTACGCCGATGACGTGCTCCTCGCGGTAGAGGATCCCGCTGACCTGCGGAAGATGCGTGAGTGCCAGGAGATTTACTCGGCCGCATCCTCCGCCAGGATCAACTCGAAGAAATGTTCCGGACTCCTGGTGGGTCAGTGGCGGGTGGACTCCCTGCCGGAGGAGCTCAGGCCTTTTGCCTGGAGCACGACCCATCTCCTCTATCTGGGAGTGTACCTTAGCCCCGACGAGGAAGCCTGGCCGGCGAACTAGCAAGAGCTGGAGGCAAAGGTCGCTGCTCGCCTAGGGCGCTGGACAGGACTGCTCCGAGTGCTGTCCTACAGGGGTCGAGCGCTAGTCATAAACCAGCTGGTGACCGCCATGTTGTGGTACCGGCTGGTCACTTTGACCCCTCCCCCTCCGTTTGTCACCAAGATACAGAAGAAGCATCCTGGAGCATCCACGATGCTGAGAATGATGTGAATAGCACGTTTAGCGAGTTGGTCTTATCGCAGGAGAAGGGTCCACAGCCAGATAGGGAATGGAAGACCAGCAGGAAGAGCAGTGCAAGGAAGGTAGTGCAGGGGTCCCCTGTGGTCATCCCCCTGAAAAACAGATACACTGCTTTGAGTACTGTTGGGGGGATGACTCATCAGGGGAGGGCAGCAGCAGCCAAGTTCATGGCACCGTGGCTGGCTCTGCTGCACAGGAGGGCAGGAAAAAGAGTGGGAGAGCGATAGTGATAGGGGATTCAATTGTAAGGGGAATTGATAGGCCTTTCTGCGGCCGCAACCGAGACTCCAGGATGGTTATTGCCTCCCTGGTGCAAGGGTCAAGGATGTCTCGGAGCGGGTGCAGGACATTCTGAAAAGGGAGGGAGAACAGCCAGTTGTCGTGGTGCACATTGGTACCAACGACATCGGTAAAAAAAAGGGATGAGGTCCTACGAAACGAATTTAAGGAGCTAGGAGCTAAATTAAAAAGTAAGACCTCAAAAGTAGTAATCTCGGGATTGCTACCAGTGCCACGTGCTAGTAAGAGTAGGAATCGCAGGATAGCGCAGATGAATACGTGGCTTGAGCAGTGGTGCAGCAGGGAGGGATTCAAATTCCTGGGGCATTGGAACCGGTTCTGGGGGAGGTGGGACCAGTACAAACCGGATGGTCTGCACCTGGGCAGGACGGGAACCAATGTCCTAGGGGGAGTGTTTGCTCGTGCTGTTGGGGAGGAGTTAAACTAATATGGCAGGGGGATGGGAACCAATGCAGGGAGACAGAGGGAGACAAAAAGGAGGCAAAAGCAAAAGACAGAAAGGAGATGAGGAAAAGTGGAGGGCAGAGAAACCCAAGGCAAAGAACAAAAAGGGCCACTGTACAGCAAAATTCTAAAAGGACAAAGGGTGTTAAAAAAACAAGCCTGAAGGCTTTGTGTCTAAATGCAAGGAGTATCCGCAATAAGGTGGATGAATTAACTGTGCAAATAGATGTTAACAAATATGATGTGATTGGAATTACGGAGACGTGGCTCCAGGATGATCAGGGCTGGGAACTCAACATCCAGTGGTATTCAACATTCAGGAAGGATAGAATAAAAGGAAAAGGAGGTGGGGTAGCATTGCTGGTTAAAGAGGAGATTAATGCAATAGTTAGGAAGGACATTAGCTTGGATGATGTGGAATCTATATGGGTAGAGCTGCAGAACACCAAAGAGCAAAAAACGTGTACAGACCTCCAAACAGTAGTAGTGATGTTGGGGAGGGCATCAAACAGGAAATTAGGGGTGCATGCAATAAAGGTGCAGCAGTTATAATGGGTGACTTTAATATGCACATAGATTGGGCTAGCCAAACTGGAAGCAATACGGTGGAGGAGGATTTCCTGGAGTGCATAAGGGATGGTTTTCTAGACCAATATGTCAAGGAACCAACGAGGGGGGAGGCCATCTTAGACTGGGTGTTGTGTAATGAGAGAGGATTAATTAGCAATCTCATTGTGCGAGGCCCCTTGGGGAAGAGTGACCATAATATGGTGGAATTCTGCATTAGGATGGAGAATGAAACAGTTAATTCAGAGACCATGGTCCAGAACTTAAAGAAGGGTAACTTTGAAGGTATGAGGCGTGAATTGGCTAGGATAGATTGGCAAATGATACTTAAGGGGTTGACTGTGGATGGGCAATGGCAGACATTTAGAGACCGCATGGATGAACTACAACAATTGTACATTCCTGTCTGGCGTAAAAATAAAAAAGGGAAGGTGGCTCAACCGTGGCTATCTAGGGAAATCAGGGATAGTATTAAAGCCAAGGAAATGGCATACAAATTGGCCAGAAATAGCAGCGAACCCGGGGACTGGGAGAAATTTAGAACTCAGCAGAGGAGGACAAAGGGTTTGATTAGGGCAGGGAAAATGGAGCACGAGAAGAAGCTTGCAGAGAACATTAAGGCGGATTGCAAAAGTGTCCATAGGTCTGGAAAGAGAAAAAGGTTAGTAAAGACAAACGTAGGTCCCCTGCAGTCAGAATCAGGGGAAGTCATAACGGGGAACAAAGAAATGGCAGATCAATTGAACAAGTACTTTGGTTCGGTATTCACGAAGGAGGACACAAACAACCTTCCGGATATAAAAGGGATCAGAGGGTCTAGCAAGGAGGAGGAACTGAGAGAAATCTTGATTAGTCAGGAAATTGTGTTGGGGAAATTGATGGGATTGAAGGCCGATAAATCCCCAGGGCCTGATGGACTGCATCCCAGAGTACTTAAGGAGGTGGCCTTGGAAATAGCGGATGCATTGACAGTCATTTTCCAACATTCCATTGACTCTGGATCAGTTCCAATCGAGTGGAGGGTAGCCAATGTAACCCCACTTTTTAAAAAAGGAGGGAGAGAGAAAACAGGGAATTATAGACCGGTCAGCCTGACCTCAGTCGTGGGTAAAATGATGGAATCAATTATTAAGGATGTCATAGCAGCGCATTTGGAAAATGGTGACATGATAGGTCCAAGTCAGCATGGATTTGTGAAAGGGAAATCATGCTTGACAAATCTTCTGGAATTTTTTGAGGCTGTTTCCAGTAAAGTGGACAAAGGAGAACCAGTTGATGTGGTATATTTGGACTTTCAGAAGGCTTTCGACAAGGTCCCACACAAGAGATTAATGTGCAAAGTTAAAGCACATGGGATTGGGGGTAGTGTGCTGACGTGGATTGAGAACTGGTTGTCAGACAGGAAGCAAAGAATAGGAGTAAATGGGTACTTTTCAGAATGGCAGGCTGTGACTAATGGGGTACCGCAAGGTCCTGTGCTGGGGCCCCAGCTGTTTACATTGTACATTCATGATTTCGACGAGGGGATTAAATGTAGTATCTCCAAATTTGCGGATGACACTAAGTTGGGTGGCAGCGTGAGCTGCGAGGAGGATGCTGTGAGGCTGCAGAGTGACTTGGATAGGTTAGGTGAGTGGGCAAATGCATGGCAGATGAAGTATAATGTGGATAAATGTGAGGTTATCTACTTTGGTGGTAAAAACAGAGAGACAGACTATTATCTGAATGGTGACAGATTAGGAAAAGGGGAGGTGCAACGAGACCTGGGTGTCATTGTACATCAGTCATTGAAGGTTGGCATGCAGGTACAGCAGGCGGTTAAGAATGCAAATGGCATGTTGGCCTTCATAGCGAGGGGATTTGAGTACAGGGGCAGGGAGGTGTTGCTACAGTTGTACAGGGCCTTGGTGAGGCCACACCTGGAGTATTATGTACAGTTTTGGTCTCCTAACTTGAGGAAGGACATTCTTGCTATTGAGGGAGTGCAGCGAAGATTCACCAGACTGATTCCCAGGATGGTGGGACTGACCTATCAAGAAAGACTGGATCAACTGGGCTTGTATCCACTGGAGTTCAGAAGAATGAGAGGGGACCTCATAGAAACGTTTAAAATTCTGACGGGTTTCGACAGGTTAGATGCAGGAAGAATGTTCCCAATGTTGGGGAAGTCCAGAACCAGAGGTCACAGTCTCAGAATAAGGGGTAAGCCATTTAGGACCGAGATGAGGAGAAACGTCTTCACCCAGAGAGTGGTGAACCTGTGGAATTCTCTACCACAGAAAGTAGTTGAGGCCAATTCACTAAGTATATTCAAAAGGGAGTTAGATGAAGTCCTTACTACTAGGTGGAACAAGGGGTATGGCGAGAAAGCAGGAATGGGGTACTGAAGTTGCATGTTCAGCCATGAACTCATTGAATGGTGGTGCAGGCTAGAAGGGCTGAATGACCTACTCCTGCACCTATTTTCTATGTCTCTATGTCTCTAAGCTGGTGGACTTCTTCTGGAACAACAGGAAGCACTGGGTCTCTGCCGCGGTCTTGAGGCTCCCGCTTGGGGAGGGCGGTCAGTCGTTGGTGTGCGTCAGCACCCAGCTCGCGACTTTCCGTCTTCAGACCCTGCAGAGATACTTTTACTTCGAGCCCCCTCCTCGGTGGCGTGCTCTGGCGACGTATTTCTTCCGCCAGCAGCGCAGTCTCAACTATGACACGCAGCTCCTGTTTGTGAGCATGAGGGGTGTCAGGACCGCCTTCCAGGAGCTGCCTGTCTTTTACAAGGAACTCACCAGTGTCTGGAACAAAGTCTCCATCAAGCGCAGCTCTCCACCGGCTGGAGTGGCGGCTGTCCTGCAGGAGCCGCTGCTCGGGAATCCGTACCTCCACGACCGAGGTTTTAGGTGGCGGTCGGACGAGAGGGCTGTGGCTGGTGAGGTGACTAGGGTCAGGGACCTGCTCGATGGTGGAGGAGCGGGCTGGATGGTGCCAGACACGCTGAACCGGCGCCTAAATACGGCCGACGTCCGCCGCGCGGCCGATGCCATCGAGTCGCTAAAAACAGCTCTGGGCCCTGACTCCGTTAGGTGCATCGAGGAGGCTCAAGCACGTGGGGAGATCCCGTCCGAACTGACCCCTGTCCGGACGGAATTCCTCATCGGCGCCAAACCCTGAAATCTCCCTCGGAAGCCGGCGCCTCACAACTTGAGCCGCCTCAGGGAAATCCCCTCCGTGCCTTTCAGTTCCGCGCGGAGGGGTTTCCTGTACGGGCTGCTCCTGCACACCCTCAATTTTGCCATCCTCGCCTGCCGTCCGGAAACGCCATGGCGTACCATCTTGCCATCCGGAGGAGGCGGGGATCCCCGATGGAGTGCACTCTACGCGGGAGTCCTCCCAGTATTTATTGGGGACTTGGCCTAGAGGGTGGTGCACGGAGCAGTGCCATGCAATAAATTTTTAAGCCGGTTCACGGGCTCCCAGGCCGCTTGCAATTTCTGCGGTCTGGCAGAGTCCGTGTTCCATGTTTTTATCGAATGCACAACGTTGCAGCCCCTGTTTTATTATTTAAAGGGGCTGCTCCTGAAATTCTGGCTGCACTTCAGTCCCACACTCCTGATCTTTGGGCACCCTGTGCGGAGGGGAGCCGGTAGGTCCGAGGGCCTCCTCGTAGGACTGCTCCTGGGCACAGCCAAGGGTGCCATCAGCCGGTCCAGGCAGCGGGCGGTCGAGGGGGTCGTTCAACCTGACTGCCTGCCTCTCTTCCACGCGTACATCCGCGCCAGGGTGTCCTTGGAGATGGAGCACGCGGTGTCCACCGGTACGCTCGCGGCCTTCCGTGAGAGGTGGGCACCGGAGGGACTGGAGTGCATCATCACGTCCGGCAACCAAATTTTAATTAGATTTGATGTTTTAAAGTTTAATTTGTTTTAATTGCCGGTGTTTTTAGTGTCCCCCTCCCCTTTTATAGGGGGCACTTGGAGAAAAAATATGATGTTGGTGCCCAAAAAAAAACTTTAAAAAAAAAAACAAAAAAAAAACAAAAAAAAACAAAAAAAAAGAGCCGTGTAAATGTTTGGTGCGTCCCCCAGATCGGGGGGCCACGATTTAATGTTTTCGTTTCCTCCCAAAAGAGTTCTGTGGACAAGCACTCCAAGGTCCCTTTTCTTCTACACTTCTAAGTGACTTACCGTTTAATGTGTATAAACTTTCCTTCAGTGCATTACTTCACACTTCTCCAAATTAAATTCCATTTGCCACTGCTCTGCCCACCTGACCAGTAGATTGATATCCTCCTGCAGTCCATGACTTTCCTCTTCATTATCAACCACACAGCCAATTTTAGTGTCATCTGTAAACTTGTTAATCATACTCCCTCTATTCAAATCTAGATCATTGATGGAACCACAAAAAGCAAGGGATCCAGCACTGAGCCCTGCGGAACCCCACTGGAAACATCCTTCCAGTCACAAAAACATCCCATCAACCATTACCCTTTGCTTCCTACCTCTAAGCCAATTTTGGATCTAACTTACCACTTTGCCCTGGATCCCATGGGCTTTTACCTTCGTGACCAGTCTGTCATGTGAGACCTTATCAAAAGCTTTGCTAAAGTCTATATACTCTACATCGTACACACTACCCTCATCGACTCTCCTGGTTACCTCTTCGAAATATTCAATCAGGTTAGTCAGACACGACTTCCGCTTAACAAATCTGTGCTGCCTGTCACTGATTAATCCTTGCCTTTCGAAATGTAGATTTATCCTCTCCTTCAGGAGTTTTTCCAATGATTTTCCCACCACTGAGGTTAGGCTGACAGGCCTGTAATTACTCGGCCTATCCATTTTTCCTTTCTTAAACAAGGATACCACGGGCCCAAGTTTCGAGCCGTGCCTAGAACGGCGCAGTCCCGACCTGGACGCCTGTTTTTCGCACCACCAAGTGCGCCGAAAAAAAACTTCCAGATTCTCCAGCTCCCTGCAGGTCGTTTGCAGCTCGGCGCGACACAGCACGAGCTGTGGGGGGCGGAGCCAGGACCCTGCACTGAAAACAGTGCCGGGACCTCTGCACATGCACGCTACAGTGGGCGCGCATGTGCAGTAGCTCCAGGCGCCCAAAACTATGTGGGAGGGGCCGAAGCACGCAGCCCCTAGCCCTGGCCCAATGGCCTCACTGGGGCTGTGTGCATAAGGCTCCTCTCACACCCAGCTCCTGCTTCCTCCCGACCCGACTCCCGCTTCCCCCCAGCCCCCGGACTGGACCCAACCCGACTCCCGCTACCCGCCCCCCACCCCCCGGCCCCAGGACCGGACCCGACCGCCTGGACTGGACCCGACCCGACTCCCGCTTCCCCCCCCGCCCCGCCTCCGGACTGGACCCGACCCCGACCCGACTCCCGCTTCCCCCTGCCCCCGCCCGCGGACCGGACCCGACCGCCCGGACTGGACCCGACCCGACTCCCGCTTCCCCCCCCGCCCCGCCTCCGGACTGGACCCGACCCCGACCCGATTCCCGCTTCCCCCCCCGTCCCCCGACCCCGGACTGGACCCGACCCCGACCCGATTCCCGCTCCCCCCCGCCCCTGGACTGGACCCAACCCCGACCCGACTCCCGCTACCCGCCCCACCCCACCCGGCCCCTGGACCGGACCCAACCCCGACCCGACTCCCGCTTTCCCCCCCCCCCACCCCGGACCAGACCCGACCCCGACCCGACTCCCGCTTCCCCCCCCCCGCCCCCCGCCTCCGGACCGGACCCGACCCCGACCCGACTCCCGCTTCCCCCTGCCCCCGCCCCCGGACCAGACCCGACCGCCCGGACTGGACCCGACCCGACTCCCGCTTCCCCCCGCCCCCGCCCCCGGACCAGACCCGACCGCCCGGTCTGGACCCCACCCGACTCCCGCTTCCCCCCGCCCCCGCCCCTGGACCAGACCCGACCGCCCGGTCTGGACCCGACCCGATTCCCGCTTCCCCCCCACCCGCCGCCCCCGTCTGGACCCGACCCGACTCCCGCTTCCCCCCCGCCCCCCGCCTCCGGACTGGACCCGACCCCGACACCGACCCGACTCCCGCTTCCCCGCCCCACCCACCCCCGGACTGGACCCGACCTGACCTCCCTCTCCCTCCCTCCCCCCGACTCGAACCGACCTCCCTCCCACCACCCCACCGACCCGCGCTCCTCCCGACCCGACCCAACACCACCTACCTGTAAATCTGGTGCTGGGGACGGGCCCTGCCCGAAGTCTTGGGCCCGGCCCGTTCAGCCTCCCTCCCCCTTCTCCTTTCCCCCTGCCCCAATCTCCCACATCTCCTTTCCCCCCCTCCACATCTCCTTTCCCTCCCCTTCCCCTCCCTCCTCCCCCTCCCCCTCCCTCCCCCTCCCCTTCTCCTCACCCCTCCTCCCCCCTCCCCTCCTCCTCCTCCCCCCCTTCTCCCCCTCCCTCCTCCTCCTCCCCCCTTCTCCCCCCCTCCCCCCATTCTCCCTCCCCCTCTCCCCCATCCCTCCCCCTTCTCCCCATCCCTCCCCCTTCCCTCCCTCTGCTCCCCCCTCTCTCCCTACCCCCCTCCTCCCCCTCCCCTCGCTGTAAGAAACACAGACACTGACAGACAGAGAATGAGAGACACACACAGACAGACAGACAGAGAGATAGAGACACTGACAGAGACACACTGCGGGGTGAGGGGGGGGCGGCATCCCAGCACACTGTTGGAGGGCTCCCGGTGCTGCAGTCGCTCAGTAGAAAATGTTATATTTATTGATTTTTTTGAAAAAAAATTATTTCTTATTAATTTTTTTTGATTGATTTATTGGTTGATTTATTGATGTTTTTATCATTTATTATTGATGATGGCTCTTTATTTGTAAAACTGAAGTGTTTAATGTTTGTAAACTTACCTTTAAACCCCCCTCCGCCATTCCCTACGCCTGATTTGTAACCTACGCCTGATTTTCTAAAGTGTAGACAAGGTTTTTTCGAGCGTACAAAAATCTTCACTTACTCCATTCTAAGTTAGTTTGGAGTAAGTTTTCACTGACGAAACTTTGAAAACAGACGTAAGTGGCCGGACACGCCCCCTTTTGAAAAAAAAATTCTGTTCCAAAGTGAAACTGTTCTAACTGACTAGAACTGGAGCAAACTAAATGTCGAGAATTCCGATTTCTAAGATACTCCGTTCTACACCAGTTGCTCCTAAAAATCAGGAGCAAATCATGTCGAAACTTGCGGGCCACATTAGCAGTCCTCCGGCACCATGCGCAAATCCAAAGCGGACTGGAAAATGATGGTCAAAGCCTCTGCTATTTCCTCTTTTGATTAGCTCAACAGCCTGGGATTTCATCTGGGCCTGGGGACTTATGTACTTTCAAAACTGCTAAACACCTTAATACCTCCTCTCTTTATTCCATCCAGAATTTCACACTCCTCCTCGATAGCAGTATCTGCATTGCCTCTTTCCTTTGTATAAACACACGCAAAGTATTCATTAAGAACCATACCATCATCTTCCATGTCCACACAGAGATTACCCTCATGGTCTCTAATAGGCCCTACCCTTTCTGTAGTTATTCTTTTGCTCTTAATATATTTATAGAACATCTTTGGGTTTTCCTTGATTTTACTTGCCAAGAATTTATCATGCTCTCTCAGCATTCCTAATTTTAAATTAAACTGCACGCAGCCAAAGATCAACACTGATAATCCTGCCAACTAACATTGCAGGGTGAGCAGCCACTACAGTAACTCTGCATGTGAAAGATTCCAAAAAGGTTTATTATTTTACTTACTTCCAGATCTGCCTCAACACTAATTATCATCATGGTGTCAGCCCTCAGTGCCTGACCTAATTGATCTCTTACCTACTATAGTGCTCCTACGAGGTGCTCTCTCAGTGGCCGCAGCATGGGAGGTGGAAGGCTGCTGTCACCCAAAGGAACATTGGGAACAGGAGTAGGCCATTCAGACCCTCAATTAGATCATAGCTATTCTGTACCTCAACTCCATTTACTCACCTTTGCAACATATCCCTTAGTACACTAAATTAACAAAAATATATTGATCTGAGTCTTGAAAGCTCCAATTTACATAGTTCCCACAGCCTTTTGGGGATGGAGTTCCAGATTTCCACTCATACTGTGTAAAAGACGTCTTTCTTGATTTTGCTCCTCAATGGCCTATCTGTAATTTTAAGATTTTGCCCCCTTGTTCTGGGTTCACCCACCAGGGTAACTAGTTTCTCTGCATCTACCCATCAAATCCTTTTAACATCATAAATGCTTTGATCAGATCACCTCCCAATCTAATATGCTCCAGCGAATAGAAGCCAAGTTTGTGCAACAAAGCAAACTCAAGGGTTCCTGAGATGTTCGTGGTCGGTGACCTCTAGGAGCTGGATCCCAAGAGGGACCGGCTGCAGACTGCAGCAACTCGGTGGGACATGTTTACAAGGCTAGGCCTTTGCTCAATTTATATTGTCAAAAACTGTTGAGAGGCATGAACTGGAAGTTTTCCAGCACAGTTGCAACCAATTGACATCAGCTCTATCTCTCTATCCCTCACTTCTATTGACCCCTCCACTGCCTCTGTGTTGACAGCCTGCTTGTCTGACATCCAGTTTTGGATGATTGTTAACTTACAACAACAAAACTCTGAAGATTTTATGCATGTCTTTGGTCCCCATTACGAACTCCGCTCCCTCACCACCGACTCTATCTCCCTCCCAGCCATTGTCTCAGGCTCAACTGAAGTGTGTGCACCCTCAACGTCCAATCCAACCCTGAGCTGAGTCTCTGACCCCGTGTCCTCTCCATCACACAGACTGCCGAATTCAACATTGCCACCTCCATCCCCACCTCAGCCCACCTGCTACTGAACCCCTCATCCATGAGTTTGTCACCTCCACTATTGATTATACAATGCTTTCCTGGCCGGCTACATATATCTTATCCAATAGGGAGTGCAAGTGATCCGTCCATCAGATCCCAGTCGTATCTGCCACAAATGTCACAGGAATAAGTCGGGACAAGGTAGTGTAGCCCCGAGGGCCCTCTACATAGCCTGTCTGTGCCCTGTGTCACCCAAACCCCCTGTGCTGAAAGGTGTAGCAGTAACACTACAATACCAGAATGTACAGCCATACCGACACACTCCCTGCACCAGTGTCAGCCCCTCGAGTACATTCAAAACAAAAAGTACAGCAACGGTACTGATATGTAAAACTGTAAATGTCTGGTGTTTGAGAGATTAGAATTAATATCTCCTTATCGCTGTTCAGAATCGTTTGATGATCACACCTGATCCAAATGTATTTAGTAACCGGAGCCGGTGATAAGTCGCTGTGCAGTATTATCAATCACCTGATCCCAGTGTCACCATTCAGATAGTTTCCAGTATGAATAATTGGAGATCAAAGGTCTCTCTGATGGTTATTAAACTTACTCTCCTTCAGCTGTGAAATGTCACTCCTGAGTTCGGCGAGTGAGCTTCTTGTTTTCTCAGACGATCCTGTAACTGAAAGAGGAAAAAGACTTTAGATCATGTGGCACTGTTTGTAGAGCAAGATCAATTTTACTTTTGAATTATGACAGATTTTCACAGAGAAAACAGGCAAAACTATTTCCACTGGTACTTGGTACTCGAGAGTGTCGATTGAAAATGATCACTGACACAATGAAGGGAGAGGTTAGGAACTGTTTTATGCAAACGGTTTTGAAGACATGGAATGCCCGACCAGAAATAGTGATGGAAGCTGAATCCAGATCAGAATCCAACTTTTAAAAGGGACTTGATTAGATATTTCAAAAAGAAAATTTAGAAGGGTATGGAGATGGGGCAGGTAAAAGAGACAGCTCACATGGTGGGCTGAATGGCCTCCTGTGCTGTAACATTCTATTGATTTTAATTGTACAGTACATGGACACTGGTTTATTATCTTATTCATTTTCTTCACTGGAAATTCCCCCAATGTGTTCACAGCATAAAAATCTGTCGTGCTTTTATAATTGGTCCCTGGGAAATGTGAACCAATCAAATCCACTTATACTTGAATGGTTCATAATGTCAACCAATCAAAATACACGTCAGTGTCAGATGCACTGGGGATCAATCCTTGAAGAACGAGCAGACCATCTGAAAAACTAGAGACCCCCTTTGACTTGGAGATGCTGATTGTCATTTAACACAACGTTACTCTTTATCTGGGAAAGTTCCATCTTGACATCAGCCACTGCTGCTTTCATTTCACTAAACATCTGTGGAACTGAAATGGAAGAAAAGCTTTAGATCTCAACCCAGAAAAACACTCGCACAGGCTAGAATAGTTTGTACATAAACAGCAGCTAAGAGGCTGTTCTGGTGCTAGATTGGAGTTTAATGATATCGTAAATAGGCTAATGGTCCCATCAGCTGTGTCTCAGTGGGTAGCATACTCACCTCTGAGTCAGAAGGTTGTGGGTGCAAAACCCACTCCAGGGACGAGCACATAAATCTAGGCTGACACTCTAGCGCAGTGCTGAAAGAGCACTGCGCTGTCGGAGGTGCCATCTTTCAAATGAAACGTTAAACTGAGGCCCCGTCTGCTCTCTCATGTAAAAGATCCCATGGCACTATTTCGAGGAAGAGCAGGGGAGTTATCCCCGGTGTCCTGGCCAATATTTATCCTTCGATCAACATCACTAAAACAGTTTCTCTGGTCATTATCTCATTGCTGTTTGTGGGAGCTTGCTGTGCGCAAATTGGCTACCGCTTTTCTCATATTACAACAGTGACTACACTCAAAAAGTCCTTCATTTACTGTAAAGTGCTTTGAGATATCCGGTGGTCATGAAAGGCACTTTATAAATATAAGTCTTTGTTTCTTCATCATCATCATTATTCTTGCTGGCTGTTGACTTTGATGTTCCCTCTTACACGAGGTAAGGATGTGCATTTGTTTGAGAGTTCTGAACACATAACACAATTGTGAGGAGGGCAAGGTGAATGCACAGGTTCTCGGGCTCAAGTAGAATACAGACATAGTGAAAGGCTCGTGCACGGATGGATTTAAACATGATTATGATCATTTTAAATTGGAGGCATTGGGGGACCTGGAGCCAATGTAGTTCAGCAAGGACAGGGGTGATAAGTAAGTGAGACTTGGGATGTGGGACACGATATGGGCAGTAGTGTTTTAGATGAGCTGAAGGTTACCGAGAGTGCAACATTGGAGGCTGGGCAGGGGAACAGCTGAGTCTGGAGGGGCAGAGACATGGATGAGGGTTTCAGCAGCAGGTGGTGGGTGATGTTACAGAAGTGGAAGTAGGCAGTCTCCGTGATGCAAAGGATATGGGGTTGGAAGCTCAACTCGGGGTCCAATAGAATGCTGAGGTTGTGAATATTTTGGGTCCCTGAGACAATGACCCTGATAATAACTTGTGTTTGGAGCGGGGGCTGCAATATCGGGTGGGAAACCGAGAAGGAATTTCAGTCCGTCTGTCTGTGGCATTTTAACATAGCCACCTCTTTATCATTTTACTTCCAGGTTTGGGGTTGAATGTGCGGTACCGGGAGTGGTGTGGGCCCACCTGACATTATCCCAACTCCAGTATTTAAAGATCCAATCCAAAGATGGAATTTGGAGGAGTTAGGAGATTTTGCAGAGGGATGGCCATCGTACAAGATGGGCTCAGGACCCTCAAAGGCTGTGCCTCACTTTAATGATGCATCGCTCGATGTACGGAGAATGCTGTCAGGAGCCAGAGAGAGATCCTATTCGCCAGCAACAGACAGAAGAAACCATCTGCTGGCAGAAAGGAGGCATGGCTGGAGGTGGCCCAGGAGGTCAGCAGCAGCAGCATTGTGCCATGCTCCTGGATTTAGTGCAGAAAGTGCTATAATAACCTAACCAGGTCAGGAAAGGTGAGTACAGTTCCACATTCACCTACATCCTGTTGTGCACATCATATCCTCACCAACCCCCCCACCCCCGCAACCTTGTCAAGCCTACTCCATCACTTTACTGCTCACACCACCTACCTTGCGACTGCACCCATCCTTCTCTTTCTATGCCCTTCCTCACATCCCATCTATCCATCCATCACTGACACACACCCTGATTCTTATGCAATGTGATGCTTCTCGCTGATAGTCGCCCTCACCAAATGCCCTCCATCCATCCGGTGAACACATGTCATTACAATCACGCAAGGGTCTGGTCTTTGCCCCGTTGCAGGAGAAGAGAGCACAGAACTTGAGGGGGAGGGAGAGAACTGGAGATGGGCCTCCAGCCACCTCACAGTTAACAAGTGCAGAGGAGGAAGTGCTGGAGATCAGCATCATCTCGGCATCCCTGGCTATCAGAGATGGGGAGATTGTGACCTCCCAGTGACCTGGTGACAGAATTAAATATCAGCAACTCACACATCATTCGTGTTGTTGGAATTCAGCAGCAAATTAAATATGATCATCTTCATAATGCTAAGTTCCAACATTGTGACTGTTACATATGTGAACTTGTATTTACTCTGTACAGCCATCAGAGAGCTCTTCCCCTGGAGTCCCAAGGGATCCCATAATCACTTGGGAGCACAGGCATTTAAGGAGGCTTCACAGGTTGTAGAGTAACTCTGGAGACCTGCAATAAAAGACTAAGGTCACACTTTACTTTGAACTCTCAGTGTTCAGTCTGACTCTTTCTCCATACACTACAACTGGCGACGAGATACAGATAACGAACCCAAAGATGCAGAGAACAGTGGGCATCTTGGAGAAATTTTCAGAGGGAGATGATTGGGAAACATTTGTGGAGCGACTCGACCAATACTTCGTGGCCAACGAGCTAGATGGGGAAGAGAGCGCTGCCAAACAAAGGGCGATCCCCCTCACCGTCTGTGGGGCACCAACGTATGGCCTCATGAAGAATCTGCTCACTCCAGTGAAACCCACGGAGAAATCGTACGACGATTTGTGCACACTGGTCCGAGAGCTTTTGAACCCGAAGGAAAGCGTTCTGATGGCGAGGTACCTGTTCTACACCTACGAAAGGTCTGAAGGCCAGGAAGTAGAGAGTTATGTCACCGAGCTCAGATGCCTTGCAAATTTGAAGGACATTTAGAGCACATGCTCAGAGACTTTTTCGTACTTGGCATTGGCCAAGAAACTATACTTCACAAACTTTTGACTGTGGAGACCCCAAACTTGAATAAGGCTATAGCGATAGCCCAGGCATTCATTGCCACCAGTGACAATCCGAAGCAAATCTCTCAGCACACAAGTGCTGCTACAAGTACTGTGAACAAAGTGATGTTGTTTTCGAATTGTAACGTACAGGGCAGGTCACACATACCTGCAGCTGCACGTCCGCAGATGACTCAGAGTCCACCATCAAGGATGATGAATGCTACGCCATTAGCACCTTGTTGGCACTGCGGGGGTGATCATCGTTTCCATTCATGCTGATTCAAAGAGTTCGTTTGCAAGGGCTGTGAAACAATGGGACACCTCCAACGGGCGTGCAGGCGAGCTGCAAAGCCTGTTAAACCTGAAAACCACCATGTTGCAGAGGAGGATAGATCCACGGAGGATCACGACGAAGAAGAGCCTCGGATCAAGGAGGCAGAGATACATGGAGTGCACACATTCACCACGAATTATCCCCCGATAATGCTGAATGTTAAACTAAATGGACTCCCAATGTCAATGGAGCTGGGCATGGGTGCAAGCCAGGCCATTTTGGGCAAAAAGTCTTTCGAAAAGTTGTGGTACAACAAGGCCTCAAGACCAGTCTTACCTCGAGTTCCCAGGAAACTAAGATCTTACACTAAAGAACTGATTCCTGTAATCGGCAATGCTACCGTAAAGGTCTCCTACAATGGAGTGGTGCACAAGCTACCACTCTGGGTTGTACCGGGTGATGGTCCCACTCTGCTCGCAGGAGCTGGCTGGGAAAGATACGCTGGAACTGGGATGACATCCGAGCGCTATCGCCCGCTGACGACACCTCGTGTGCCCAGGTCTTAAACAAATTTCCTTCGCTGTTCAATCCAGTCATCGGGAAATTCCAAGAAGCAAAAGTGCAGATCCAACTAATTCCGGGGGCGCGAACCATCCATCACAAGGCGAGAGCAGTACTGTACATGATGAGAGAAAGGGTAGAGATCGAGTTAGACCGGCTGAGTTCACCGATCGAGTACCGCGAGTGGGCCAGTCCTATTGTCCCAGTCCTCAAGGGAGATGGCTCTGTCAGAATCTGTGGCGATTACAAAGTAACTATCAATCATTTCTCCCTTCAGGACCAATACCCACTACCAAAGGCCAACGACCTCTTTGCAACGCTGGCGGGAGGAAAGACGTTCAAGAAGCTGGATCTGACTTCAGCCTACATGACGCAGGAACTGAAGGAATCATTGAAGACCCTCACCTGCATCAACACGCACAAAGGTCTTTTTGTTTATAACAGATGCCCGTCTGGAATCCGATCAGCGGTGGCAATATTCCAGAGAAACATGAAAAGTTTACTGAAGTTGGTCCCACATACCGTGGTCTTCCAGGACGACATCTTGGTCACAGGTCGTAACACCTGCAGAACCTGGAGGAGGTTCTTAGTCGACTCAACCGCGTGGGGCTCAGGTTAAAATGCTCGAAGTACGTTTTCCTGGCACCTGAAGTGGAGTTCTTGGGAAGGAGGATTGCAGCGGACGGCGTCAGGCCCACCAACACGAAGATGGAGGCAATCGAGAATGCACCGAGGCTACAGAACGTGACGAAGCTGCGGTCATTTCTGGGACTCCTGAATTACTTTGGTAACTTCTTACCGGGTCTCAGCACACTGCTAGAACCACTGCATGTCTTACTCCAGAAAGTGGGCGAATGGGTTTGGGGCAAAAGCCAAGAAAATGCCTTTGTAAAAGCAAGAAAATTGTTCAGCTCAAACAAATTGCTTGTGTTGTATGATCCATGTAAGCGTTTGGTACGAGCATGTGATGCGTCGTCGTATGGCGTTGGGTGTGTATTGCAACAAGCTAACGATTTCGGGAAACTGCAACCGGTTGCTCATGCATCCAGGAGTCTGTCTAAGGCTGAGAGAGCTAACAGCATGATTGAAAAAGAAGCGTTAGCGTTTGTCGATGGCGTAAAGAAAATGCATCAATACCTGTTTGGGCTAAAATTCGAATTGGAAACTGACCATATACCACTTATATTCCTGTTTTCTGAGAGTAAAGGGATAAATACCAATGCATCGGCCCACATCCAGAGATGGGCGCTCAAATTGACCGCATACAACTGCGCCATCTGCCACAGGCCAGGCACAGAAAACTGCACCGATGCTCTCAGTAGGCTGCCATTGCCCACCACAGGGGTAGAAATGGCGCAGTCCGCAGATCTGGTTATGGAAGCATTTGAGAGTGAGCAATCACCCGTCACTGCCCGGCAGATCAAACCTGGACAAGCCAGGACCCTTTATTATCTCAATTCAAAAGCTGTGTGCTTCACGGGAGCTGGTCCAGTGTCCCAGTGGAAATGCACGAAGAGATAAAGCTGTTCCAGCGGTGCAAAGATGAAATGTCTATACAAGCAGACTGCCTTCTGTGGGGCAATCGAGTAGTGATCCCCAAGAAGGGCAGAGACACCTTCATCAATGACCTCCACAGTACCCACCCAGGCATCGTGAGATGGAAGCAATAGCCAGATCCCACGTGTGGTGGCTCGGTATCGATGCGGACTTCGAGTCCTGCGTTCACAGATGTAATACATGCTCGCAGTTAAGCAATGTACCCAGGAAGGCGCCGCTAGGTTTATGGTCTCGGCCCTCCAAACCGTGGTCCAATGTACACCACGACTATGCAGGGCCGTTTCTGGGTAAAATGTTCCTTGTGGTTGTAGACGCATACTCCAAGTGGATTGAATGTGAGATAATGTCGACTTGCACGTCCCCTGCCACTACTGAAAGCCTGGGGGCCATGTTTGCTACTCACGGCTTACCCGATGTCCTGGTGAGCGAATGGGCCATGTTTTACCAGTGCTGAGTTCAAAGAATTCATGACCTGTAACGGGATCAAACACGTCACATCTGCCCCGTTTAAACCAGCGTCCAATAGTCAGGCAGAGAGAGCAGTGCAAACCATCAAGCAAGGCTTGAAGAGGGAAACTGAAGGTTTACTGCAGACTCGCCAATCCCGAGTCCTGCTTAGCTACCGCACGAGACCCCACTCACTCACTGGGATTCCTCCTGCTGAACTGCTCATGAAAAGAGCACTTAAGACAAGGCTCTCGTTAGTTCACCCTGATCTACATGAACAGGTAGAGAGCAGGCAGCTTCAACAAAGTGCATACCATGATAGCGCAAATGTGTCACGCGAGATTGAAATCAATGATCCTGTATTTGTATTAAATTTTGGACAAGGTCCCAAGTGGCTTCCTGGCACTGTCTTGGCCAAAGAGGGGAGCAGGGTGTTTCGGGTCAAACTTTCAAATGGACTCATTCACTGGAAACACTTGGACCAAATCAAACTCAGATTCATGGACTATCCTGAGCAACCCACCTTTTTGATCCTACCTTTTTTGATCCCCCAACATACACATCAGTGGCAACCGGCACCACGGTTGACCATGAAGCTGAACCCATCATCCACAGCAGGCCAGCAGGGCCCAACACACCAGGCAGCCCAGCAAGGCTAGCTGCACAGCAGCCCAGCGAGGGCCCAACAAATAATTCAACCAAAACCAGCTTTCACACCGAGACGATCAACCAGGGCAAGAAGGGCCCCAGATTGACTCACATTGTAAATAGTTGCACGATTGACTTTGTGGGGGGAGTGTTGTTATATATGTGGACTTGTATTTACTCTGTACAGTAACCAGAGGGCTCTTCCCCTGGAGTCTCAAGGGATCCCATAATCCCTTGGAAGCACAGGTATTTAAGGAGGCTTCACAGGTTGGAGGGGCACTCTGGAAACCTGCAATAAAAGACAAAGGTCACATTTTACTTTGAGCTCACAGTGTTCAGTCTGACTCTTTCTCTATACACTGCAGTTACTTTGGCAGCACTAATTCATCTCTTTTGTCTCGCAAGGGCCTTCATACATGCAGCAGCAGTCAGTGGACCTCCCCGACGCTGAATTAGAGGAGCTAATTCCTTGTGAGGGTGCACCGTCACAGGATTCATGCATACCATGCACCAGTGCAGAAACTCGCAGTTCAGTGGGTCAGTTTGACAGATAGTTAGTTTTACCTGGTCACTCACAGTTCACAAGTGAGCAAGAGCAGACAGTGGTGGCAGGGTTTAACCCTCTGCAAGCTCTGCTCAGCTGGACAAAGATCATTGAGCAGCAGTAGACAAAGTGCGATGTCCACGATTGCAGAGAGAACGGATAACTCTGCCACAAGAATGAGTGGAGTGACGTCATTGAGCATTGCAAGGATGTCTTCTTCCATGGATAGATTGGCCAACTCCATGGAACATCAGTCATGGCAATCAAATGAGTCCATGCAGCCCTTGATCACATCGATACAGACTCTGGAAACCTTAAATAGGATGACAGATACCTTAGCCTTGGCCTTACCAAAGTGCTCTCCAGCACAGTGGTAACAGTGAAATGCGACTGGGCCATGAGAGGGATGATGTCAAAAGGGGACATTGAAGTGGGGAGTCCACTCAAAGAGACTCCACTTTTCACCTCTTCCCCTCTCCCCCTCCCCTCAGACAGTACCCCACATGCTGCCTCCTCTCTCGATGGCCGAGTCTGCCCCTGCACAGGTGCGGATGGAGAAGACCATGGCATGGTCTTCACCGGCTCCAGAACCCAGAGGTCGTCGGCCAAAAGCATCTCAGCGGTCAGAGCAGGTATCTGAGCCACCTGCCTCTATCTCTGCTCAAACCACACGGGTTGCACCACGTGGGAGCGATACTAAAAGGAGGAGTGAATCTTTGTATTTCACCAAGGGGATGTACATGCGGTCCCGGCCTGTAAGACCATCAGCAGGTTAGGGCCATTAGAGGGAGCAACGTTCGACGGCCCGACCCGGAAATTGCCGTGGTCCCGGCCTACAAGACCATCAGCAGGCCGGGGCCATTCGAGCAAGCAGCATGCAGCGGCATACCACTGCAGCGAGCAGCACGTGCTGCTGCAGGAGGGCAACGACTGACTGCAGTGTGAGCAAGTACAGCAGGAGTGGCGAGGTCGGGGCGAAGGAGTGGTAAGAGTTTGTAGAGGGATGTGATCGGGGCACAGGAGAGGCGAGGGCCCAGGGGCAGCACGGGCCAGCCCACACTGTGATATGTGTGCGCACTAGGTCCTTGCAACAGAGCTGGTCTCCAGTCGTCTTGGTTAACCCTTGCCACTGGACCAAGACCTGGCTCTGACAAGCCCATGTGGTGGCTGGTGTGCAACGGCCACCACACGTTAAAAAAATCCACGCACAGGCATCTTCCACCCTTCAAGATCCCGAATATTAGGTCCTTCTTGAAACACCTGTGAACTCATCCCTTTTCGGCGTGGAAGCAAGTCATCCTCGTTTGAAGGGACTGCCTATGATGATGATGATACACATGGGTGTTTGAGAAAAGCTAAGGTTGTTAACTTTCCATTGTTTAGTACAATCACATAAAATGTATTACTTTGCACCTTCCTCTCATGTTACCTATTCTTGGTTGCCGGGTGGCAACTCGCCTTTTCAGTTGCTTGTTGATGAATGGGAAGACATGAATTGACCGGGATCAATGATGTGCAATGGATGGTTGGTTGGTTATAGGGTTGCTTTGTTTTAGTGGGATTGCGGAGGGGGGCGAGGAGAGTGGCTGTTGGGTGTGATTGCTACATGGGTCCAGTGGTGGCATCTCACTGAACCTTACAGCTATAAGGGAACCACTGGTATCCTGGGCAACAATGTGAGAGGCTGGTGCTGCATTGGGATCACCATATTCCTCTTCCTCCTCGAATTAGCCCGCAGACAGTGTGTGTTCAGCGCCTTGTTGCTCCTGCAGCTCCAATCCTCGCTGCTATTCAAGAATGTGCAGAGCGCAGCGCACCATGATCATTCTGGACACTGGCTGGTGCGTACTGAACGGTGCCTCCAGATCTGTCCAGGCACCTGAAGTGTATCTTGAACATGTCGATTGCTTGCTAAGTGACACATCTGGTTATCATTGGCTTTTGTTGTACTGCTCTTGGGCTTCAATGGTGGGTTTCTCACAGGTGTCACCGACCAAGTTTGAAGCGGATGTCCTGTGTCTCCTGGCCGTCATGCTTTAAGTCTGCTAGCAGGTCCAAAGACGTTAGTGAGCTTGGACTACTGCAGGATGAAAGCACGGTGGCAGCTCTCCAGGAATCTTACAGACACCTGCATGAACATTTCTTGAGGTTGTACCTCAGCTGCACATTGATGCAATGGAAGCCCTTGTGGTTGATGAATACTCCAGGTTGATCTGAGGTGCACGGATTGCCACATGTGTGCAGTCGATGACACCCTGCACCTGTGGGAAGCCAGCCAGAGACGCAAACCCGAGTGCTCACTCATTCTGACAAGCATCATCTCAGGCGAAGTTGACACAATTGCCGGCCCTGGCAAACAGGACATCACTCACCTTTCTTATACATTTGTGGGCTGCCGACTGGGAGATCCTGGATATGTCTCTGGTCGCACCTGGAACGATCCAGAGGAAAAAAGGTTGAGGACTGTGATCACTTTTACAGCCAATGGTAATGCCACCAGCTCCAGCAGGGAGCAGGTTGTCTTCGAGGAGGCTGCAGATATCTGCCAGCATCTGACGCGACAACCTGAGCCTCCTGAGATACTGCTGTTCGGAAATGTCAAGGAAACTCAGCCTCTGCCTGTGCACCCTGTTTCGTGGGTAGTACCCCCTTTCTGCTGCTCCCCATCTATTGCTTCCTCCCTGCCGCACTCTGCCCCTCCCCCACTCTGCCCCTCCCCATCTCTGCGCCCCCCCCCCCCCCACTCTGCCCTTCCCCCAATCTGCTGTCCAGCTACAGGTCTCTCAAGAGCAGTTGTAATAGATGATCAGTTCATGAGGAGAGGGAATAATTTACAATGACAACTAGCATGGAGCCAGGAAGGGTAGTTGGGTGGCCAGCAGTTTGCTGGGCAGGGGTCAGGAGAGCAGGAGCTGGGTCTCATGGACACGATGAGATCAGAGAGTGCAGGAGGGAAGATGGGAGAGAAACTAGACAATGGCACAGAATCAGGACTCGGGTAGGGAAGAGCCTGGGGGCAGGTTAGGCCCAGTGGGCTAGGGGAAGGTGTGGATGCAGCAGAGGCAACTGATGGTCTCAATCTTAGTGACAAAGAAGTCATAGAATCAGTGAATGGTTACAGCACGGAAGGCCATTTGGCCCATCAAACCCGTGCCAGCTCTCTGCAATACTCGCCCTTTCCCTGTCGCCCTGCAAAATTGTTTTATTTCAGGTATTTATCCAACTCCCTTTTGAAAGCTGTGATTGAGTCTGCCTCCACCACCCTTTCAGGCCGTACATTCCAGATCCTAACCAGATCAATTAGCTCTCCGCACTCGTTGTTGCATGTGAGGATGGAGGCGGCAGAGGAGAGGGGTTAATGAGAAGGTTGATAGTGGAGAAAAGTAGCCCGGTTGTCTTTGTTCGGGATGATCCTGGAGTAGTGGGTGGCTTTGCCAGAGGAGAGTGAGGATAAATAGCACTTGATGTGGTCCTGCCAGATCTGGTGATGGATGGCTAAACTAATTGTGGGCCAGATATGCTCAATCTGTGTCCCTTGGACATGAATGATCAAAGGTGGAAGCCATGCCAGAGGAACATAAGAACATAAGAAATAGGAGCAAGAGTAGGCCATTTGCCCCTCAAGCCTGCTCCGCCATTCAATAAGATCATGGCTGATCTGATCTTGGGCTCAGCTCTACTTCCCTGCTCGCTCCCCATAACCCTTTACTCCCTTTTCGTTCAAGATCTGTCTATCTCCACCTTAAATATATTCAATGTCCCAGCCGCCACAGCTCTCTGGGGCAATGAATTCCCAGATTTACAACCCACTGAGAGAAGAAATTCCTCATCTCATTTTTAAATGGATGACCCCTTATTCTGAAACAATGCCCCCTAGTTCCTCTCTGCATCTACCTTGTCTAGCCGCCTCAGTATCTTATATGTTTCAATTAGATAACATCTCATTCTTCTAAACTCCAATGAGTCTAGGCCCAACTTACTCAACCTTTCTTCATAAGTCAACCCCTTCATTTCAGGAATCAACCTAGTGAACCTTCTCCGACTGTACGCAATAGTCTAGGTGTGGCCTCACCAATACTGACTGCTTTGCTTTTATACTCCATCCCCTTAACAATAAAGGTCAACATTCCATTTGCCTTCTTGATCACTTGCTGTAACTGCATACTAACTTTTTGTGTTTCATGCACATGGACCCCCAGGTCCTTCTGTACTGTACCATTTTGTAATTTCTCTCCATTTAAATAATAATTTGCTTTTTTATTTTTGCTGCCAAAGTGGATAACCTCACACTTTTCCACATTATACTCCATCTGCCAAATGTTTGCCCACTCACTTAGCCTTTCTATGTCCCTTTGCAGATTATTTGTGTCCTCCTCACAACTTGCTTTCCCACCTACCTTTGTATCATCAGCAAATTTGACTACATTACACTCAGTCCCTTCATTCAATCATTAATATAGATTGTAAATCGGCCCCAGCACTGATCGCTGTGACACCCCACTAGTTACTGTTTGCCAACCGGTAAATGACCCATTCAATCCGACTCTCTGTTTTCTGTTAGTTAGCCAATCCTGTATCCATGCTAATATATTATCCCCAACCCCATGAATGTTTATCTTATGCAGTAACCTTTTATGTGGCACCTTATCGAATGCCTTCTGGAAATCCAAATACACCACGTCCACTAGTTCCCCTTTATCCACCCTGCTCATTACATCCTCAAAGAACTCCAGCAAATTTGTCAAACATGATTTCCCTTTCATAAAACCATTCTGACTCTGCTTGACTGTATCATGCTTTTCCAAATGTCCTGCTACTGCTTCCTTAATTATGGACTCCAGCATTTTCCTAACAACAAATGTTCGGCTAACTGGTCTACAGTTTCCTGCTTTCTGTCTGCCTCCTTTTTTAAATAAAGGCATCACATTTGCGGTTTTCCAATCTGTTGGGACCTCACCAGAATCCAGGAATTTTGGTACATTGCTACCATTGCAACCACTATCTCTGCAGCCACTTCTTTTAAGACCATAGAATGCAATGCATCAGGTCCTGGGGACTTGTCCACCTTTAGTCCCAGTTGTCGGTAACTTGGAAGAGAGCTTTTTTCAGGAATGGATGCATAAGGAGTTCGGGGGTGCAAGGAATGGGTTGGAAATGACCTAATCAGTGATCAAATGGAAAGATCAAGGGTCTGGCTGTGAATATGGGTAGGGGATTTCTATGGAGAGAGGGGTTTGGGGATCACAGCGGGCAGTGAATTGAGAGGAAAGAGAGCGAGGATTGCTGAGATGGAGATTGAAATCACCAAGGATGGTGATTTTAACAGCTGTAAATTTCTATGATTCTATGATTCTCGGATGAGGAATTGTCCGATGCAGAGGATGAGAGAGGAAAGCAGGATGTCTATCTTAATGACAAATTCGGCGTAAGGCTTGGGTAGGCTTGGTAGAGAAGGCAGATTCTAAAAAGCGAGATATAAGAGTCATGGAGTGGTTGAGGTATCAGACGAATAGGGGAGAGACCAAGGTGTAATTTGTGGTAAGAGCCACACTACTACCCTGGCAGTTTGGGTGGGGCAGGTGGTGAAGGGAAAAGCCAGGCAGGGAGGCTTCAGTAAGGGGCAAGGTCTCACCACCAGTGAGCCAAGTTTCAGTGAAAGCCATGATGTCAATGCAACCATCCACAATAAGGTCGTAGATGGCAAGGGCCTTGTTCATGAGTGAGTGGACATTCTAGAGGGAGGTGTGGAGAAGAGCAGTGATTGTATATCCACAGGCAAAGTCCAAGGGAGCAGTACTATGTGAGGTGATCGGGATGGGAAGTTGGTGCGAAGTTTGTCTGTGGAGGTGTACTGGGTGGGAAGGAAGAGGATGAAGCAGCTTGGGTTGCTACTTGTAGGGAGGCAATGATAGATTCCTCGATAGACCATTCCAGAGAAGCACAGAGGAAAGCCGTGGGCTTATCCAAGTGGAATACAACTTGCTACAGTGCCAGGAGGATAGGCTGGGTTGGAGTAGGGATTGAGGGGCCAAATGAGAGTTGAGAAATGAAAGATGACATGACTGGGTGATGGGAAGGGGAGTAGACAGGAGAGAAAGGCTGGAGAGAGGCCTGTGGACGGGTCGTTTGCAAAAACATTATTCGGACAGCTGTCGTTCCCCAGTGGAGGTGGACTGAGGAGTGGCTCCCTGCAACTCCATGATGGGGCCCAGAAGCTAAAATCTTCAGGAGGTGGTTCGATACAGGTTCAGCATAACTTCCCTAATTTTCAATTCTATCCCTCTAGAAATAAACCCAAGTGCTGTTTTTTTTATGGCCTTGCTAACCTGTGTCACAACTTTTAGTGATTTATGTATTTGAACTCCGAGATCCCTTTGTTCCTCTACCCCACCTGGACTCGCAATCTCCAAGTAATAAGTGACCTCCCTATTCTTCCTACCAAAATGTAATACCTCACAATTATCTGTGTTGAACTTAATTTGCCAATTATATGCCCATTTTGCAAGTTTATTAATGTCCTCCTGTAATTTGTTGCAGTCCTCCTCAGTATTGACTATCCCAGACAATTTGGTGTCATCCGCAACTTTAGAAATTGTGGGCCCAAGTTTCCACATGATTCGCGCCTGATTTTTAGGAGCAACTGGTGGAGAACGGACTATTTTAGAAATTGCAATTCTCCACATTTTTTTTTCTGCAGTTCTAGTCAGGTAGAACAGTTCGAGTTTCGAACAGAATTTTTTCTTCAAAAGGGGGCGTGTCCGGCCACTGACGCCTGATTTGAAAGTTTCCACAGTGAAAATGTACTCCAAACTAAAGTAGAATGGAGCAAGTGAAGATTTTTGTAGAACTGAAAAAACCCTGTTCTACACATTAAAAAATCAGGCGCAGGTTACAAATTAGGCGTCCAGAACGAGGTGGAGGGGAGGGAGGAGGGAACTCATTAAATTCGACAATAAATCCTTATTTATACTTCTACAAATATTATACAAATAAATCCAACCTGAATAAACATTTATAAGCCAAGAAAAGATTAAATAAACCATCTTCCTACCTGTGTGAAAGTGCTTCAGCCAGGGAGAATTCTGCAGCCATTCGTGCTGCTGAGCGGGAGGGGAGAGAGAGAGAGAGAGAGAGGGGGGGTGGAGAGAGAGAGAGAGAGAGAGGGGGGGGAGGGGGGGAGAGAGAGAGAGGGGGGTGGAGGGGGGGAGAGAGAGGGGGGGGAGGGGGAGAGAGAGAGGTGGGGGAGGGGGGAGAGAGGGGGGGAGGGGGGAGAGAGGAGGGGGGAGGGGGAGAGAGAGAGAGAGAGAGAGAGAGGCGGGGAGAGAGAGAGAGAGAGAGAGAGGGGGGGGAGAGAGAGGGGGGAGAGAGGGGGGGGAGAGAGGGGGGGGAGAGAGGGGGGGAGAGGGGGGAGAGAGGGGGTTGAGGGGGGGAGAGAGGGGGGAGGGGGGGAGAGAGGGGGGGAGAGAGAGGGGGGGGACAGAGGCGGGGGGAGGGAGAGAGGGGAGGGAGCGAGAGAGAGGGGGGAGGGAGGGGGAGAGGGAGGGGGAGAGAGGGGGGGAGGGAGGGGGAGAGAGGAGGGAGGGGGAGAGAGGGGGGAGGGAGGGGGAGAGAGGGGGGATGGAGGGGAGAGAGGGGGCGGGAGAGAGGGGAGGGGAGGGGGAGAGAGGGGGAAGGAGGGGGAGAGAGGGGGGGAGGGGGAGAGAGGGGGAGGGAGGGGAGAGAGGGGGGGAGGGAGGGGAAGAGAGGGGGGGAGGGAGGGGAGGGAGGGGGAGAGAGAGCTGGGGGGGGAGAGAGAGCGGGGGGTGGGGGGAGAGAGTGCGGGGGGGTGAGAGAGAGCGGGGGGGGGAGAGCGAGCGGAGGGGTGGAGAGCGAGCGGGGTGGGGGGAGAGAGAGAGGGGGGAGAGAGAGCGGGGGTGGGGGGAGAGAGAGCGGGGGGGTGAGAGAGAGCGGGGGGTGGAGAGCGAGCGGGGGGTTGGAGAGCGAGCGGGGTGGGGGGGAGAGAGAGCGGGGGGAGAGAGAGCGAGGAGAGAGAGCGGGGGGGGGGGTGGGGAGAGAGGGCGGGGAGGGGAGAGCGGTGGGGGAGGGAGAGCGGGGGGGGGAGGGAGAGCGGGGGGGGGAGAGAGAGCGCAGGGGGGAGAGAGACTGGGTGGGGGGAGGAGAGGAGAGTGGGGGGTGGGGAGAGAGAGCGGGGGGGGGGAGAGAGAACGAGGGAGGAGAGAGAGCGGGAGGGGAGAGAGAGCGGGGGGGGCGGAGAGAGAGTGGGGGGGGAGAGAGAGTGGGGGGGAGGAGAGAGAGCGGGGGGGGAGGAGAGGAGAGAGAGTGGGGGGGAGGAGAGAGAGCGGGGGGGCGGGGGGAGAGAGAGCGCTGGGGGGGGAGAGAGAGCGGGGGGGGAGCGAGAGCGGGGGGGGAGAGAGAGCGGGATGGGGGGGGAAAGTGACAGGGGGAGGAGAGAGAGAGAGGAGGAGGGGGGAGGGGGAAGAGAGGTGGGGGTAGAGGGGGGGAGAGAGAGGTGGGGGAGAGAGAGGGGGGGGATGTGCGAGGGTCGGGTCTGGTCGGCGGGGGGGGGGTGGGGGAGCGAGAGTCGGGTCTGATCGGCGGGGGGGGGGGTGGGGGAGCGGGTGTCGGGTCTGGTCGGCGGGGGCGGGGGAGGGGAGCGAGTGTTGGGTCTGGTCGGGCGGGGAGCAGGAGCTGGCCATGGGAGGAGCCTCATTGACGCAGCCCCAGTGAGGCCATTGGGCCAGGGCTAGGGGCTGCGTGCTTCGGGCCCCTCCCACACAGTTCGATGCCTGGAGCTACTGCACTTGCGTGCCGACTGTTGCGTGCATGTGCAGAGGTCCCGGCACTGTTTTCAGCGCCGGGACCTGGCTCCGCCCCCCCCCACAGCTCGTGCTGGCTGCGCCGAGGGCCAGAGGACCTGTAAGTCGGTGGAGAATACCGAGGATTTTTTTAGGCGCGAAAAACGGGCGCCCAGCTCGGAGGGGCGCACGTTTTTTTTCGTGTGGAAACTTGGGCCCTGTGTTTTGGATTCTAAAGTCTAAATCGTTAATATAATCTCTGAACAACAGTGGTCCCAACACTGATCCTTGTGGAACACCACTACCCACTTTCTACCACTGTGAGTAGCAACCCTTTACCCCTACTCTCTGCTTTCTGTCTTGCAGCCAGCTAGCTATCCATTCTGCTACTTGTCCCCTGACTCCACATTCTCTGACCTTGTTCATCAGTCTATTATGGGGTACCTTATCGAAGACCTTTTGAAAATTTAGATAAATTACATCTACTGCATTACCACTGTCTACTCTCTCTGTTAACTCTTCAAAAAATTCAATGAGGTTGGTCAAGTAAGACTTTCTCTTTTGAAATCCATGCTGACTATTCATTATTATAATTTTATAATACATCTACAACCTTTGAGCATTTTTCCATTGAGTAGGAAATCCCATTCATTGAGTGTGTTCTCCGATACCATTGTGTGTGTACTGTAGGTTTCAGACATATATCAACATAAAGTGGCTAAATACATTGACATAAAATGGCTCTATACATTATGGGATAGAGAAATAAGCCTGAGTTAGTCAAACAGGAACATCACTGCAGATAGTTCCTCAAGGCGTTCACTGATAAAACAGCCGTTGTGGTCAACCAACAGGAAACCTTTAACGGGATAAGGAAATAACAGGACCTTTGTGTTATTGAGCACATTATCAGCTTCAGCAAGAGTGACTAATAGAATAGATTCATTATAATGTGGATGCTTATAACTATGTTTGTGAAATTATAATAAATAAGAAAACGACTGAAGGCAAGTAATGGAAGGCTGCTCAGTACCAAGGAATGTGTCCTTGTGAAATACAGACAGGAAAGGGGACCAGTTCCAGCTGTTGTTTTGCACTGTGACCAAGCGTGAGGTCAGGGGTCGGACCGGTGACAGAGATTGTTCACTAAAGGGTGTCGGGGGCAGACTGAATGTGGGACACCAAGGTTCCATATTAATACAGTATTAAAGTTGCTGACACTAGACTGTCGGGACTAGTAATTAGTAAGACAAGGAATGAGCTGGAAACCTGCACAGAATCCATCAGTGGCAAGCAAAGTCAGGAATCTAAAGTGACTTTTTTTTAAGCGTCCCGTACCTGTCTCAGAAAGGGCCATCCCTGGCAGACAGATAAATCGTAAGTAATTATAGCTGGTAAAGTCCGCTCAGGTTTGGGGTCCATTCCTCGTGCTGCAGAGGCCAGGCCATGAAAAAGACCACCTGACCAAGGACAATAGTAAACTTCAAGCTCAGTGTAGAGAGAATAAGCAGAAGTTACAGGATGGTGTCCTATTTTCTGTCTGAGGGATTTGAGAACAAAATAGTTTTTTTTCAATCCAGGAAAGATTGTTTAAATTTACTCAAACCCTGCCTGAGTCTGGAGGTGCTGGGCTGGAGCTGGCCCGCCCCTTCCTTCCCTGTCAGCACTGTAATGATATTAAACTCGAAGGGGATGAAATTGCCCCTCGCTGGGTTTGGAGCGCAGAATTTGAATTAACAGAAAAGTTAGCGCCGGTTGAGATGGGCGGGAGGAAGTTTGTAATTTCGGAACTTTGTTTGTGAGATCTGAGAGCTGCGCTGTTGGAGCACTAAGTGGCCTCCGTGTGGCGCTGGAGGAGCGCTGCCGGGGCGATGGTGGAAATGAGCAGCCAATTGCAGGTGAGTTTGATTCACTCATAACCAGTCACCTGGTCACTGGGCTTCTTAAAGGGGATGCCTTGCAGGTTTGTTCTGCTGATTCTCTTCCTCAGAGTTCAGGAGCTGCTTACTGAGGGCCATCGTGGCAGCTGGGAGAGCCAGTACGAGGGCCAAGCAGTTCTCAGACACAGAAGTGGAGACAGGAGACACATCCTTTTCCCTCCAGCTGGGAGGACCACTCCACAGCTTCTCAGAGCTCTCTGGGCAGAGGTGGCACCGAGGTGTCGGGCACCTCCGTCCTTGACCGTACACCCACACAGTGTCGCAAAAAGTTCTGCAACCTCACTCGTGTGGTGAAAGTGATTACATGTTCCCCCAACTCTTACCCATGAACCTGTGAGTCTCTGCCTGTTCCCACAACTCTTACAAGGCAGCCTCTGTGCACTCAGCAAACCAGCATTTAACTCAGGATGTGGGCCTACTCACAGTTATTGGCTCATTTCTTCTCCCAGTCTGCAGGGAGAAGGAATGGGGGAGGAGGAGAGGGAGGAGGAGGAGGACGATGCATGTACCACGTCACTGCTTCTCGCACTCGCACGCACCAGCTCAGATACTGGGAGTACGCGGTCGTTGCAGTTGAGCTTAGGAGAGGGGTCTGCACAGTGTGCTGCACCGGGGCCTAGCGGGCCACAGCAGGGTCAAGGGGGAAGGCAAGATCGGGAGCCAGCTCCCCGGAGGACGAGTGCATGCACGAGTTCTGCTCCACAGGACTCAGATGAGGACGTAGTTGGGGAGGCGTTTGAACAAAGGGTGATGGTCTTGCACTCCGACATGATACGGGCAATGGCAAGGGTGCTCGAGATCCTGTCGCATGTGGTAAGGAACGTGGAGGGGTATGTCTCCCACATTGTAGACAGCTCTGCGCATACCATTGAGCTCACCATTGCCAGTGTGCAGATGATGGTGGACTCCCAGACAGACGGTGCAGAGCCAGACCTCATGAGGCGTCTCGTGGGCAATGTGGCAGCTTTTATTGGGGCATAGGCTGAAGCAATGCAATGTCTTGCTGTTGCAATAGTCCATGGTTGCTCGCATGGATGCTCAGACTGCTCTCATGCAGTCTCAGCATGATGCCACACAAGCCCTGACTGCTGCCATCGGCGCTGGGTCCATCAGGGTCCACCGAGGATCACACGGTGCCACAGCAGCCCAGCAATCTGTGCTCCATCAGATTGGAGAGGAGGCTGAGGTGCTGCCCCGGGGGGAGTGGCACTGGCTCAGTGGAGAAGGAACCTGCTGTCCTCTCTCAGGACGACAACATTTCTGATCTCACCACTGCCACTCCGTCATTGCAACTATCCACAGCTGTTACCCAGCCAGCCCAGACTGTCACCGCCCAGCCTGAGGTGTTTCAGTCTGCACCCGGGCCTTCCAGGCCCAGAGCTGGTTGAGGGTGTCCTAGAAGGCCATCTGTAGTCTCTGGCCCAGAAACACAGCAGCCTTTCACCAGCCATGCTGCAGCCACAGGGGAGACACTGCGGCATGGTAGTAGAGTAGGTTTACATAAAAGGGGATATAAGGAGATGCACATGGGTGAATGATATATGTCATGTTGATGTTGCACTTTTTACACATAAATGTTCATTGTCATCTTTACTGTTTGGTCTTGTCTGTCATTTCATTGTTGGGCATGTGGTATGGAAGGAAGGGCTCATTGACGTGTTTATGGAAGAGGGACACCCGGTCAGGTGAGTACTGCAAGACTCCTCCTGAGCGGTCAAGACAGCAGAACCATTGCTTCTGCACTCCAATGGTCTGTTCAATGATGCTCCTGGTGGCGGCATGTCTGTCATTGTAAGCGTGCTGGGCAAGACTGATGGGTTTGCAGAGGGGAGTCATGAGACAGGTGGCACAGCGGGTAGTCCTTGTCTCCGAGGGGTCAGCCAGGAGCGGCATTGAGTGACTGGAACAGAGCTGGCACACCGGTCTGGCGCAGGATGAAGGCATCGTGGCTGCTGCCAGGATAGCGGGCATTATCGGCCATTATTTTGTGTCTTGGTCGCACACCAACTGGATATTGAGTGAGTGGTATCCTTTTCGGTTTTGAAATATCTGCCGATTTTGGTGTGGAGCCCGCAATGTGACGTGTGTGCAGTCTATGGCACCCTGCACCATGGGAAAGCATGCCATCATGACAAAGCCTGTTGACCTCTCCAGCTGCTTCTGTCTTGTCATGGGGAATGAGATGTATTCCATCCGCCTTCTGTACAGAGCATCTGTGACATGACAAATGGAGCAATGGGTGGCAAACTGGGAGATGTTGGAGATGTCTGCTGTGGCTCCCTGGAAAGATCTATTGGCATAAAAATTGAGGGTGATGGCGACCTTCACTGCCACTGAGAGAACCATTCTCACCCTTGTTTGAGGCTCAAGGTCTGGCTACATCAGATGGCACAGCTCCGTCACCATGTCTTTTGTAAATCGCAGCATTCAGACACACTGCTCCTCAGAGAAGTGGAAGTAGGAAAATGTTTGGCGAAAGACCCTGGGTGCGTATGGCCTTCTGTTGGTACATCTGCAAAATCATCTTCCTCTGCCCACACCCTCATGGACCTCCTGATGATGGTCCTGCATTTGCTGTCCCTCTGCAGCCTCCTGCTGCTGTTGCTCCGTTTGCCTCTCCATGTTCCTTTTAATCTGCCTCTGTCTGTCCCTCTCCTTGTCCCTCTCTCTGATCCTTGGAGCATGGGCCTCTCCATGATTCTCTCCATGGGCCTCTCCCAGTGGCAGCCTTTCTCTTTCCCTCTCCCAATGCTTCTGCTTGGCTAAATCACAGTGCCGTTATCTTCCCCGAACCATCCTCCGATGGTGAGGATGCAGGCGGTCCACTGCAAACACCGAGCCCATGATTTGCAGAGAAAGCCAAGGGAAACTGAGAATCAGCAATCAATGGTTGCCGAGGCAGAACCAAAACACAAAATCATTTCAAAGTGTGGAAAAATTTGTTCAACAAAAAATATCTCGACCTGCGTGCCTTTAAATCTCGGCAGCGCTGCAGCCTGATGACTTCAAACTGACAGCAAAAGCTGTCGTTGGTATTGACAAGCATTAGTTGGAGGGACGGTCTCGAGGCAATGCGCATGGTGATGATCTCATTATCGGCGTACGCAGAGAGTCACGAGCGACACCGGAGCGGAGCGCAAAGCTGTATGGCCATCGGTGAAGAGATGGGCAATTCCACGCAGGTCGATGTGGCCACCGTGCCGCCAACTCATTATCGCAACGTTGGTGCCGGCGATACTAACTGGCCCCGTGCAATAGGGCAATTTCAGCCCCTTTACTTCCAAACACAATGAGATGTGTCATCTTTCTTCTAGTTTCAGGTTATCTTTGCTGTATAATTTCTGAGGGGTGCTGTTGAAGAAACCTTGATAAGTTGTTGCAAAGCAAACTATCGATAGTTCACACTGCAGCCGTGATCTGCTGGTGGTGGAGGGAGTGGATTTTTAAGATGGTGGATGGTTTCATCTTCTTGAGTGTTGTTGCAGATGCACCCATCCAGGCAAGTGGAGAGTATCCCATCACATTCCTGACTTGTGCCATTTAGGGGGTGGAGTGGTTTTGGGGAAGCTGAGCTGCTCATCGCAGAATACCTGCTCTTGTAGCCACGGCATTCATGTGGCTGGTCCAGTTGAGTTTCTGATTAATGACGAGCTCCAGGATGTTAATGTTGGGGCGCTTGTCAATGGGAATGAAATTGAAAGTCAAGGGAAGGTCATTCGACTCTCTCTTGTTGGAGATGGTCATTGCACTTGTGTGTTGTCACTTATCAGCCCAAGCCTGAATGTTGTCCAGGTCTTCCTGTATGCAAATCGGATATCCATTTCCCACATAGATAGGAGCTTAAGATTCTACAGAACAGTTTGTGGTGTCTGCAACTGGTTAGACTGCACTGGGGAACTAACCAACACCAGCACTTACTGTACCCAATAGTATTCCAGGGAGCTGAAGGCCACTTTCACTCATGGGCTCCTACCGACAGTGAATATCTACAAAAGCCAAAGAGATCTGTATAAAAGCGCCCGGTGTGAGAGCACGTTTAGGGCAGGAATACCTGGCGGACCCCTAAAGGTCACCAGTTCAGGGCATTGCCATTTAAACCATCATCTAAAAGCAGAAGTGCTAAAATATCTTGGTGTCCATCAGACATAATCTACAGTTGAGCTTTTTCTGAGAAACACTGGAAGTGCAGCAAGAGGAGATGTGAGAAACTTTGACGCTGAGCCACATAAGGAGCTATTCCCCTGAAATTATGGTCGGAGACTTCCCGCCGGCAATTGCCTCCGACCGGAGAATTTTTACGAAATTACCTGGTGGTCCCGGAGACTCCCCGGATTCCGGTGGGGAGGCCTTCTCTTCCCGTGCTGCGAAGCGCGCTCCCGTCCTCGAGGTTCCCACGCAGAAGGTGCAGTCACATGTGTCTGCTCAACCAATCAGGTACAATATTCCCAATTAATAGCAATGGGAACTCTGGATCTACCAGTTCTCATTGCTGTTAATTGAGAAAAAAACAAACACAATAACACCAAATTAAAAATTAAAAACACACCTCACATAATTAAAATTAATTGAAATTAAAGTTAATAAATATCTTATAGAGAAAAATTTTTTTTCCGAGTTTTAAAAATTTTTTTAAATTATGGTTTAAACGAAATTTAATGTAGTGGGCAGGGTTTTTAAAAATAAAATGTGTATTTTTAATGTTATTATTTATGTTTTAAGTGTGTTTTAAGACACTTACGCCTATAACAGTTGGCGATGCGCCTGCTTTTATCAGGTGCAAGAGTTTTGAGGACATTTGCCGGGCAAGATGTGGGTAAATACCAGAATCTTGCCTTTGCAAATGTCCTCCCTCCTGATATGCCGATGATCTGTTAAGCTGGAGCTTGACAGATCGGAAAAGCCAGTTTTCAGCGCATGCACAATGAGCGCTGAAAACCGGGCTTTGCGATAAATTCCTGGGTCCGTAGACACTCCGTACTTCCGGGGAGGCCGGAATTTCTGGGCCAGCAGGGCAGCTGACCAAAAGCTTGGTCAAAGAGGTAGATATTATGGAGCCTCTTAGAGGAGGAAAGGCAGCTAGGGAGGCGGAGAAGTTTAGGGAGGGATTTCCAGAGCTAAGCGCCTCGGCAGTTGAAGGCAAATCAGGATGAGAATTTTAAAATCGAGGCGTGCTTAACCGGGAGCCAATGTAGATCATAGAGCCCAGAGGTAATGGGTGAATGGGACTTGTTGCGAGTTACGATATGGGCAGCAGAGTTTTGGATAAGCTAAAGTTTATGGAGGGTCTAGAGGTAACAAAGGCCTGTTTGATGGTTCCAGCAGCAGATGAGCTGAGGCAATGTTACCGAGGTGGAAGTTGGCGGTCTTAGTGATGGTGTGGATATGTGGTCGGAAGGTCATCTCAGGGTCAAATACCACACCAAGGTTGCAAACAGTCAGGTTCAGCCTCAGCCAGTTACCAGGGAGAGGGATAGAGTTGGTGTCTAGGGAATGGAGTTTGTGGCGGGGATAGAAGACAATGGCTTCGGTCTTTGCAATATTTACTTGGAGGAAATCTCTTCTCATCCAGTACTGGATGTCGGACAAGCAGTCTGACAATTTAGAGACAGTGGGGAGGTCAGGGAGGTGCTGGTGAGATAAAGCTAGGTTTCGGCAGCTTAGAGCTGGAACCTGACGTTGTGTTTTCGGATGATGTCGCCGAGGGGCAGCATATAGATGAGAAACAGGAGGAGGCCAAGGATAGATCTTTGGGGGCTCTCGAAGTAACGGTGCAGGAGCAGGAAGAGAAGCCATTGCAGGTGATTCTCTGGTTACGATTGTATAGATAAGAATGGAACCAGGCGAGTGCAGTCCCACCCGGCTGGACGATGGAGGAGAGGCGTTGGAGGAGGATGGTGGGGTGAACCGTGTCAAAGGCTGCAGACAGGTTGAGAAGGATGAGGAGGGATTGTTTGCCATGTTTACAGTCACATCGGATGTCATTTGTGACTTTGATGAGTGCCGTTTCGGTACTGTGGCAGAGGTGGAAATGTGATTGGAGGGATACAAACATGGAGTTCCAGGAAAGATGGCATGGATTTGTGAGTTGACAGCACATTCCAGGCTTTTGAGAGGAAAGGGAGATTGGAGGTGGGGCGGTATTTTGCAAGGTTGTTTTTTTTTAGGAGAGGGGTGATGATGCAGATTTGAAGGGGGTAGGGACTGTACCTGTGGCGAGAGAACCGTTAACAATGTCAGCTAACATGGGGGCCAGGAATTTGGATTGGTTGGTCAGCAATTTGGTGGGAATTAGGTCGAGGGAGCAGGTGGATCAGTTTTACCGCCCAGCAATGCGAAGACCCACATGATAGAATGTCCCGATTGTCCTGTACTCTGGTGAACCAGATCCAATTTTCCAGAATGTTGAAAAGTGCCAGTGCAGTGTTTGTATATGTGCATGTCCTGGTTCCTCACAACCCTCCAGCTCAGGCCCTGGGAATCTCAAACTCGCAGTGCACAATTTTTGTAAATCATGATATGCGTCCTCCTCCTTTGAGGGATGTAATGGTTTTCAACAGTTCCTGCTCCCTTCAGCCCTCAGTGTAGACAGAAAAGGCTATGGCTACACTCAAATCTGATCCCAGACAGTCGGGCTGCAATCAGGTACAGCAGGGCCAATTTTAACTCGCTGCACTTAGCGTAAATGGGACGGTAACGGCAGAAAATGGCGTCAGGTCACTTACTGCCCTATTTAGGCTGCTGCTCTGGCTGCCTCCATCTTGGGTAGGGTCCTGAGATGGGCGGCCAGAATGACCGCCTGTTTCAGGCAGGGGCCACCTGTAATACACAAATCCTATGACGTACACAGGACTCTGTAATTTTGAGGTTCAAATGGACAGAATGTGTGTGAAGCATGCTCTGCCCATTGTCCCAGTCACTGGAGGCCACTCAAAAAACCACACACGTAGTATTTCTTATTTTTTGGCGTGGGGCAGAAGGAGTTGGAGTACTCCCCCGGGCCCACAAAATCCATAGCCCGCTGCCCCCTGCCCCGAGATTGCCTCTCCCCCCTCACCCACCGGATTGCCTTTCTGCCCTGTATCCCCTCACCCCCCCCACCGGTTCTGAATATCTCTCCCAAAGCCGTCAAGCTGCAGCGATGTCCCTGATTGGTGCCCACAGCTCAACGAAGCATGTCAATAAAGCCCAGGCATCTAAATGCCTGACCATTATGTGCCTGAAGTTAAAATTAGCCCTGTTCTCTCCCTAAATAGCAATGCACGATAAACACTGTTTTGGGCACTTGGAAAAGTCTCGTCAGTGGTAACTATTGGAAAGAGGCAGCTTTCCTCTTTCTACTCAGACTAGTCCGGGAAATTGGCTGGATTCTTGTTGCCGAAAATCCCGTTAGTTCCACTATTCCACGTCTAGTCCTTTACTTTCAATCCAAAAAGTCTCCTTCCCTACATGCCAACTGTGGTGTATGTAGCACACAAATCACTGACTGCACACGGTCTGGTGTAAACCTAACTGCTGTGACCTTCGTCCTTTATTATTCAGCTCCAGAGTGCCTCTCAGGTGTGGTGGTCAGCCTTATATAGCCCTTGTTGTAGGTACTACCAGGTTTTTAACCACAGCGCCCTCTGTGGTGTGGCATAGTGCTTACATTACATTTAAGGTACTGGGACGATACACACATCATTACATAACATCACACTTGTCCAACGAAAGGCAGGTAGGCATAGACAGTGCGTTAGTATGGTACATATTATCTGGTACATTAACTAGTTATTGACTGGTAACAGATCCTTGATTTCCTTGTTTGCCGTTATCATTAATTGTACTTCATCCATTATTTTACACAAATACAGTGGCCATTCAGCATTAAAAAATTAATTCTTATTATAAATTCGCCATCTCACATTAACATAGCTCATTTTGGACTCGCTCTGCCTTACAGAAGTCCTTTGTGGGGACCACCTCTTGGTAAGGCCCTTTTAAGGCTCCCGGGTGTATTTCCTTTGTAAGGCGCCATCTTTGATGCAGGAGGATTCCACAAGGCTTCTCCTTGGGCGCCGCCATCTTTGATGCTCTGCTGCTCTGACACGATGCCGCCGCCATCTTCTTCTCCGCCGCTCCGGATGCCCTCCGCCGTCGCAGCCTCCGCTCCCCTCCGCTGCCACCTGACTTGCCGCCTCTCCTGCGGCCGTAGTGGCCTCCCCTGCGGCCGCTGACCTCCAGCTGCTGTCGCCGCCCGACTCTCCCTCTGCGTGGGCCCCTCCGATCCGCCGGCCATCCTGGATCCCTCGCACCCCACCGGCTCACCCGCCCCGCCCCCCCCCAACTAGTCCCCTCTCTGCAGGGCTGTTTGCCTGTGGGGGGGTTGAGGCTTCAGGGTCTCTGTGTGAGGTCCAGGCCTGGGACTTGCCTGTCGGGGGGGTTGAGGCTGCAGGGTCTCTGTGTGAGGTCCAGGCCTGGGACTTGCCTGTGGGGGGGTTGGGGCTGCAGGGTCTCTGTGTGAGGTCCAGGTCTGGGGCTTGCCTGTGGGGGGGTTGGGGCTGCAGGGTCTCTGTGTGAGGTCCAGGCCTGGGACTTGCCTGTCGGGGGGTTGAGGCTGCAGGGTCTCTGTGTGAGGTCCAGGCCTGGGACTTGCCTGTCGGGGGGTTGAGGCTGCAGCTCCAGCTCGGTCGGCGCTGCTCTCTGGGGTCCCGGGGCATGGCAGCACCCCGGGGAGCAGCAGCCTGTGGAGTGATGAAGTCTTCCCAGCTCCCACGGACCGTCCCCATCCACCTCCGGCCGAGGAGCGTCGGCCCATCGCCTGCAACGACCCACAGAGGTAAAGTGTGCGTCTCGACCCCGTGGGATACCTGCACCATCGCTCTGCCAAGAACAGGTATCAGTTCCCTGGTGTAGGTACACAGCTTCGCCGTGACCGGGACCAGCTTGGGTCGTGCAGCTGGGTTCATTCACAGTTGATCAAAAGTTCTCCGACTCATCAACGACGGACCCGAGCCCGTGTCCACTTCCATACTCACAGGGACTCCGTTGATTTTTACTTCCCTTATCACTGGGGGCGAATAATCGGTGCACATGTACAGTCCAAGCACCTCATCTTCTTCTACCTGCTCCTCGCTGAACAGTAGATCATCCCCCATCTCCTCAGCCACACGGTGAGTCGTGTTTCTTTTACACATACGCTGAAGGTGGCCTTTCATGTGGCAGGTATTGCACGTATACTCTGCAAACCTGCACCAGTGAGCCCCATGGCTTCCTCCACAGCGCCAGCATGGTGCTATTTGATTGGCCCCCCTCAGCGGACTCTGAGTTCCAGGACCCCGAGGTCCGTGCTCTCTGCCCCGGGCAGAGCCACGTTCTGCAGTTTTGTCCATGGTGGGCACTATCCTGTGGACAGTGCCTGCCGGGTTCGAGACTGTGTGGATCATTTGCTTGGTGCTGCAAGTCGAGGTCATATCTGCCCGGCTGATGGCGATGGCCTTTGTCAGAGTGACTGTGGGTTCCGTGGCTAGCAACTTGTGAAGGAGGCCCTCGTGGCCAATCCCCATGACAGAAATGTCCCGTAACGCCTTGTCAAGGTGTGCGCCAAAATCACACGGCGCCGCGAGTCTCATGAGGTCCGCAGCATATTTGGTGATATCCTGGCCCTCGGGTCTGCAGTGATGGTAAAATTTGTATCTGGCTGTGAGGATGCTCTCCTTCGGTTTCAGCTGGTCACGAATGAATTCAGTCAGCTCCTCTTATGACTTGTCCTTGGCGCTCCCGGGTGCCAGCAAATCCCTGACGAGACAGTAAACCTCATCGCCACAACTGGAGAGCAATATCGCCTTACGCTTCTGTCTCATTGTGTCCATGTCCTCCGTCAGGTCGTTTGCTGTGAAGTCGTACTTGAGCCTTTCCGTAAAGGCCTCCCAATCATTGCCCACAGTAAAATCCTTTCGCGAGCCCAGAGTAGCCATGGTTGCGTGGAGTTCGTCCGCTTCCTTGTCGCCAATGTGGTGTATGTAGCACACAAATCACTGACTCCACACGGTCTGGTGTTAATCTAACTGCTGTGACCTTCGTCCTTTATTATTCAGCTCCAGAGTGCCTCTCAGGTGTGGTGGTCAGCCTTTTATACTGCCTGTTGCAGGTACTTCCAGGTTTCCCACCACAGCGCCCTCTGTGGTGTACCATTGTGCTTATATTACATTTAAGGTACCAGGACGATACACACATCAATACATAACACTAACGTTGGTGCGTCTGTCCTCCCAGGGGATTTGCAGGATCTTGCGGTGACATTGTTGCTGGTATTTCTCCAGCGATTTGAGGTGTCTACTGTATATGGTCCACGTTTCTGAGCCATACAGAAGGGCGGGTATCACTACAGCCCGTAAACCATAAGCTTGGTGACAGATTTGAGGGCCTGATCTTCGAACACTCTCTCCCTCGGGTGGCCGAAGGCTGCGCTGGTGCACTGGAGGCGGAGTTGAACCTCGTCGTCGATGTCTGCCCTTGCTGATAATAGGCTCCCGAGATGTGGAAAGTGGTCCACGTTGTCCAGGGCCACTCCGTGGATCCTGATGACTGGAGGGCAGTGTTGTGTGGTGGGGTTAGGTAACATAACCACTATGCTACTACACTTCCTCTGCTCTTCTTCGAAATAGTACATGTTACATTTAGAATAACTCCAACAGACTGTACATCTTAAGCTCAAACTGTTGTGACCTCGGTCTCTTTATTGTAACTCCAGAGTCAGGAGGCAGCCTGGTAGACTGCCTTTTATACCTGCTTGCCCAGGGTATGCCGATGACCCTTGGGTCTTCCACAGGTGCACCCCCTGGTGGCAAGTCTTACACATTGGTAATGTTTACATACATAACAGTAGCCATGGGATCTTTTGTGTTCACCTGAGAGAGCAGACGGAGCCTCGGTTTAACGTCTCTTCCAAAAGACGGCACCTCCGACAGAGCAGCGCTCCCTCAGCACTGCACTAGAGTGTTGGCCTAGATTTTTGTGCTCAAGTCTGTGGGGTGGGACTTGAACCATTGATGTATCATAGATTCAAAGCCGAGAGTGTTACAAACTGAGCCATGGCTGACACTATTCCTGAATTCCAGAGCTTAGTGCCTGAGCAGCTCAAGACATGGCCACCCAGGGAGGAGCGAAGGGGCTGGCAGAGGTACAAGAGACTAGTATTGAAGCGGTGTAAATATCTTGGAAGATTTTAGGAGGTTACAGAGATAGGCAGGGCCATTTCAGGAGGGCAGTTAAGAGGCAGCCACCTTGATGTGACGGGCCACATTGTCCGCATGCCCCGACACGAGACTCCCGAAACAAAGAGTAGGAATAAACAGGTCCTCTTCAGAATGGCAGGCAGTGACCAGTGGGGTACCGCAAGGTTCAGTGCAAAGACTCCAGCTATTTACAATATACATTAATGATTTAGACAAAGGAATTGAGTGTAATAAGATTGTTTACTCATTTTATCTATGGCTCTTTTACCAGTCACCTTAAATCTCTGTCCTCTGGTTCCCGACCATTCTGCCTGCGGAAACCATGGGCCGGAGATTGCGGTTGGAGGCTTCATTCGTCCGAATGCCTCCGACCCGAAGAAAATCTGTGAAACTACCTCTTGGTCTCGGAGGACCGTAAGATCCCGGTCGGAGGCTGAGATTCACTGCGCCGCACACGGGGAGATGCCTTTCAGGTACGGACAGGCTGGCGTCACCTGGGCCTGGACAGCCAATCACCATGCAGTATTCTCATTGATAAAAAGTGAACTCGGTTTGAACGGACTCCCATTATCATCAATGAGAAAAATCCCTAAAATACCCAAACACAGCATAATAAACAAATAAAGCACCTCACATATTTAAAATTTATTGAAATTAAATGTTTTGAGAACATATATATTTTGTTTTTTTTTTGTGTTTTAATAATGTTAAAAAAATAAACTTACCTTCATGGACAGGGTTTTTATTGTAAAAGTGTGTACTTAAATTTAAGTTTAATATTTTTTAATACTCTTACACTTGTAAAATTCCCTGGATTCTGGGGAGGTCCCAGCAGATTGGAAAACTGCAAATGTAACGCCCCTATTTAAAAAAAGATGCAGATGAAAAGCAGGAATCTATCGACCAGTTAGTCTAACATCTGTGGTTGGGAAAATGTTGGAGTCCATTATTAAAGAAGCAGTAGCAGGACATTTGGAAAAGCAAAATTCGGTCAGACAGAGTCAGCATGGATTTATGAAGGGGAAGTCGTGTTTGACAAATTTGCTGGAGTTCTTTGAGGATGTAACGAACAGGGTGGATAAAGGGGAACCAGTGGATGTGGTGTATTTGGACTTCCAGAAGGCATTTGAAAAGGTGCCACATAAAAGGTTACTGCACAAGATAAAAGTTCACGGGGTTGGGAGTAATATATTAGCATGGATAGAGGATTGGCTAACGAACAGAAAACAGAGAGTCGGGATAAATAGTTCATTCTCTGAATGGCAACCAATAACGAGTGGGGTGCCACAGGGATCAGTGCTGGGACCTCAACTATTTACAATCTATATTAACGACTTGGAAGAAGGGACCAAATGTAATGTAGCGAAGTTTGTTGATGATACAAAGATGGGAGGAAATGCAATGTGTGAGGAGGACACAAAAAATCTGCAAAAGGACATAGGCAGGCTAAGTGAGTGGGCAAAAATTTTGCAGATGGAGTATAATGTTGGAAAGTGTGAGGTCATGCACTTTGGCAGAAAAAAAATCAAAGAGCAAGTTATTATTTAAATGGTGAAAGATTGCAAAGTGCTGCAGTACAGCGGGACCTGGGGGTAATTGTGCATGAAACACAAAAGGATAGTATGCAGGTACAGCAAGTGATCAGGAAGGCCAATGGTATCTTGGCCTTTATTGCAAAGGGGATAGAGTATAAAAGCAGGGAAGTCTTGCTGCAGTTATACAGGGTATTGGTGAGGCCACACCTGGAATACTGCGTGCAGTTTTGGTTTCCATATTTACGAAAGGATATACTTGTTTTGGAGGCAGTTCAGAGAAGGTTCACTAGGTTGATTCCGGGGATAAGGGGGTTGACGTATGAGGAAAGGTTGAGTAGGTTGGACTCTACTCATTGGAATTCAGAAGAATGAGAAGTGATCTTATTGAAATGTATAAGATTATAAGGGGGCTTAACAAGGTAGATGCAAAGAGGATGTTTCCACTGATGGGAGACACTAGAACTAGAGGGCATAGTCTTATAATAAGGGGACGCCCATTTAAAACAGAGATGAGGAGAAATTTCTTCTCTCTGAGAGTTGTAAATCTCTGGAATTCGCTGCCTCAGAGAGCTGTGGAAGGTGGGACATTAAATAAATTTAAGACAGAAATATACAGTTTCTTAACCGATAAGGGAATAAGGATTATGGGGAACGGGCAGGGAAGTCGAGCTGAGTCCATGATCAGATCAGCCATGATCTTATTAAATGGCGGAGCTGACTCGAGGGGAATTTTAGGCCCATTATGTACGAATAATGAAGTTCGGGTGCTTGAGATTTGTATTAAATGACGGCAAATTCACGTGTGAAAATCTGTCAGATTTGTGGTCTTACAGTGCCCCCTACTGACTTGTATTTGTAACAGCGTGCATAAGAAATAGGAACAGGAGCAGGCCATACGGCCCCTCGAGTACATTCAATGGCATTTCAGTACATTTAGCTGCGGTCAGCAATCCCATACAATACATCTGGGTGCTGACGGCAGTTCCGTTCGTTACATTTCTTGTTTTTCAGTTCAAGTGCGATTCGGTACAATAAACGGTATACATTGTGGTACATTCACACAAATTACGTTTCATGTGTTACAATACAGTGCCCGGAATGGGTGACGGTACATTTACATTTTTCTTTTCAAACATGCATTTCGTAACACACCTTGCATTGTACATGGCACGACATTGGTGTTTACAGATTTGGTGCTCTATGTACACAAAGAGTAAATTACAAATACAGCCCGAGGGGGTTTGTGCTGATTCCTGCCTCCGGGTTTTCTGTGGCAGAAGGGCTTTAAACTGTGGCCCTTCCCCACCGTGCCTTTGCGGCGACTGCACCAATTTTCAGTGCGTCCCTCAGCACGTAATTCTGGATCTTGGATTGCAGCAGTCTGCAACACGCAGACGTGGACATCTCCTTGTTCTGGAAAACCAGCAAGTTTCGGCAAGACCAAAGAGCGTCTTTGACCGAGTTGATGGCCCTCCAGCAGCAGGTGATGTCAGTCTCGGTGTGTGTCCCTGGGAACAGCCCGTAGAGCACAGAGTCCTGTGTTACGGAGCTGCTCGGGATGAACCTCGACAGCAACCACTGCATCTCTTTCCAGACCTGCGTCGCAAAGGCGCAATCCTGAAGGAGGTGGGTGACAGTCTCGTCCGCCCCGCAGCCGGCCCGGGAGCACCGTGCCGTGCTGTTGAGGTGTCGGCTGTGCATGAACACTCTGACAGGTAGGGCCCTCCTCACCGCCAACCAAGCTACGTCTTGGTGCTTGTGTGAAAGCTCTGGCGATGAGACGTTCTGCCAAACGAGTTCGACAGTCCGCTCAGGGAACCACCCGACAGGGTCCACCCTCTCCTTCTTTCGTAGGGCGTCCAGGACCTTACGTGCTGACCACTGTTTGATGGCCTGGTGGTCAAAGGGGTTTCTTTTGAAAAACTTTTCCACAAAGGACAGGCATGGTCCAACTGGTGGGGGTGTTTCGCGGCAGCGTGGCCAGACCCATCCTTCTCAACAATGGGGACAGGTAGAACCTCAGCACGTAGTGACACTTGGTGTTTGCGTACTGGGGGGCTGTGCATAGCTTGATGCAGCCGCACACAAAGGTGGCCATCAGGATGAGGGCCACGTTCGGAACGTCCTTTCCTCCACTGTCCAGAGATTTGTACATCGTGTCTCTGCGGACACGGTCCATTGTGGACCTCCAGACAAAGTGGAAGACGGCTCGGGTGACTGCCGCGGTGCATGAGCGTGAGATGGCCAGACCTGTGCCACGTGCAGCAACCCCGAGAGCACCTCACTCCTGATGACCAGGTTCTTGCCTGTGATGGAAAGGGAGCGCTGCTCCCAAAATGCCAGTTTCTGTTTGACCTTGGCAATACGCTCGTCCCAGTTTTTGGCGCACGCCCCGTCCGCTCCGAACCATATTCCCAGCATCTTCAGGAAATCTCGCTTGACGGTGAAGGGAATGGAGGCTCGGTCAGTCCAGTGACCAAAGAGCATGGCCTCGCTCTTGGTGCGATTGACCTTTGCTCACGAGGCCAGTTCAAACTGGTCGCAGATTGCGAGCCTGCGGACCAACTGCGGATCTGAGCAAAAGATGGCGACGTCGTCCATGTACAGGGAGGTCTTGACCTGAGCACCTCCGCTGCCTGGGATCGTCACCCCTCTAATGCCCGCATCCTTCCTGATGGACTCAGCAAAGGGCTCGATACAACACACAAACAAGACAGACGAGAGAGGACAGCCTTGCCTGACTCCAGATCTGATCGGAAAGCTTTGAGTTTCCCACCCGTTGATTAGAACTGCACGACTGATGTCTGTGTAGAGCAGTTTGACCCAATTGCGGATACCCTCCCCAAACCCCATTTTGGAGAGCACGTCCATCAGGTACGTGTGCGATATCCTGTCAAAGGCTTTCTCCTGGTCTAAGCTGATTAAGCAGGTGTCCACCCTCCTGTCCCACACGTAGGCGATCGTATCCCTGAGTAGCGCCAGGCTATCAGAGATCTTCCTGCCGGGGACAGCGCAGGTCTGGTCTGGGTGAATCACCAGCTCAAGAGCAGGCTTGACCCTGTTGGCGATGACCTTTGACAGGATCTTGTAGTCCACATTGAGCAGCGAAATGGGCCGCCAGTTTTTGATTTCCTCCCTCTCCCCCTTCTGCTTGTAGATGAGGGTGATGATGCCTTTCCTCATCGATTCTGACATGCTGCCGGCCAGAAGCATACCCCCATACACTTCCAGCAGGTCTGGGCCTATCCAGTCCCACAGAGCCGAGTACAACTCGATCGGTAAGCCGTCGCTTCCGGGAGTTTTATTCGTCTCGAAGGACCGGACGGCCTTTGTCAGCTCGTCCAGAGTTAGCGGGTGGTCCAGACTCTCTCGCTTGCCGTCGTCTAAGACCTCCGAAATAGACGACAGGAAAGACTGGGAGGCCGCGCGGTCTGTGGGCTTGACGTCGTACAGCCTGGCATAGAAGGATTTACTGATCCTCAGCATGTCAGGCTGCGAAGACGTCACAGAACCGTCTTCTTCCTTTAGGCTGGTGATCACAGAGCTCCCCCTGTGTACCTTTTGGAAGAGGAAGCGCGAGCACGTCTCATCCTGCTCGACGGAGCGGACTCTGGAGCGGAAGATGATCTTGGAGGACTCCGAGGCAAAGAGTGAGGCTTGCTGGCCCTTCACCTCTTCGAGTTCCTCCGCGACGTCGACCCCCATTGACTGCAGCAGGAGCAGGTTTTGCATGCTCTTCTGGAGTTGGGACAATTGCCTCTGTCTCCCTCTCGCCTCCTGAACACCTTTGAGGATGAAGAACCTCTTGATGTTCGTCTTGATTGTTTCCCACCAGTGCATCGGGGAATCGCAGAGGGGTTTTACGGTTCTCCAACCTTTGTAATCCCTCTTAAGTTCCTCAACGTTTTCCGGAGTCAACAGTTTCACGTTCAGCTTCCATATCCCTCTGCCAACTTTCTGGTTTTCCTGTGGGCGACATTCGGCCAGTAGGAGGCAGTGGTCAGAGAAGAACACCGGCGTGACGTCGGTGGATCTGACCTTGAGCGTGTGGGACACAAACAGGAAGTCTATTCTGGAACGGACGGACCCGTCTGGTCTCGACCAGGTGTATCTGAGCGGCGCTCCGTCTGCAGGGTTGCTGAAGACGTCGCACAGCTTGGCATCTTTTACCGCATCCATCAGGAATTCTGGACGTGGCGTCCAGTTTGCTGTCGGCTCTGCTGGATCGTCCAGCCGCATCGATGATGCAGTTGAAGTCACCGCCCAGAATGACCGGCCTGGACATTGCCAGCAGCAGTGGGAGCTGCTGGAAGAGGGCCAGCCTCTCGTTCTTCACAGCTGGAGCGTAAACATTAATTAGCCTTAGAGGGGAGTTTTTGTACATTACGTCTGCTACGAGGAGGAGGCCGCCCACCACCTCCTTAATTTCGGTGATGGTGAAGTGGCCTCCCCGCAGCAGAATGCCCAGGCCGGAAGACCGGCTGTCATTGCCCCCTGACCATATGGATGGTCCATGGGTCCACCATCGTGACCACTGCCGGTAACTGCTGAAGTGCGGCAGACCGCACTCCTGCAAGAACAGCAGGTCCGCTTTGACCTTGGCGAGGTACCCCAAGGTGGAAACACATCGCGTAGTCGATTTTACACTACGCACGTTAATACGAGCAATTTTAAAATCCATTTTAAAGCAATTTTTTACAGTTACAAACATTACAGTTCAGATGCATCGTTTTCCATTTCAGGTGAATCATTCAACTTCTCAATGGCCATTTCGAGCATGCGTAAGTTATTACTATCAACATCAACATTTACTACACCTGGGGTGGCGTGGTCGTCCTCCTCTACTGTGGCGGTGCTTTGACCAGGGGACTGCTGCAGTTTTGTCCGCAATGTTCTCTGCACAGTCCTCGCCTGGTGTTGGTGGTTCCCTCTTTTCCTCATTTGCGGCGGTGTCAAGCTGGTGTGCGTCGATCGCTGCGTCGCTCCCGGTATTCCGGAGGTGGGGTGTGCTGGGCACTTCGCTGCTCCCGTTATCCTGGGGCAGGGCTGTGTTGGTTGCTTCACTGCTCCTGGTTGCCTGTGGCCATGGAGTGGCGCATTGCCTCTTCTTTAGGCGGTGGGTGGCACTTTTCCTCATCAGACAAGCTGCCATCGCTGGTTTCTGCCAAGCTTGGTCGCCTCTTCCCCTTGTGCCCGCGGGCCTTTTTCCTCACTGTCTGCCATTCCGCTTCATCGTCTGATGTCTGCTCGTTTCTGGACTCGGTGGGTTGGCCAGCGTACACCATGTAGCCCCGACTTCCTCCGATGGAAAAGCTGGAGGGCGGGTGCAGGATGGTTCCGCTGGCATCCACCCTCATGGTGACCTGGATCTGGCGCTTGCCGGTCCATATTCCATACATGTCTTTCAGGTCGCTGCTGTTTCCTGCCCCATCGACATACCTGTTGAGGAAAGTCAGCACATCAGTGAGGGGGGATGTGGGGGTCGTACATGTGCACTGTGATTGTGCATCTTCTCTGCGACGGGAGGGTGAACAGTGGCTCCCAAGTTAGCACTGAGCACAGCGGTTCACTCGCCTCCTTCAAACCCTTCAGGAACTTCAGGCAGAGGGCGACGGTTTTGAAGGTCACATCAAAGTAACCTCTCTCCTGGAGGTCCTGCATGGAGAAGTCGGCATCTTTCATGCCACATGTTCCCAGCAGGATTCTCTTCACGAAAATGTCCCGGTTGATCATTGTCTGTCCTTCCACTTTCTTCACCGTCACTCGGATGGTGTTTTGGACTTCCTGGTTCACCGCTTGGTTAGCCACCATCCGGGTTGCAGATTCCTCCTTTCGCTGTGAGTTTTGGCCGAAGCCCTCAATCTCTCGTTGCCCCAGTCCGGGGCTTGGGCAGGCCTCTGGGCCCGCCCCTTGACAGGCCCAAAGGCCCGCCGAATCATCAGTCGACATGCAGATTTTGTCTCTTCTCCCCTGGCACCTGCCTCAAGCCCAATGCCAGAGCCAGCAAAAACAAGTTTCTGCAATCAGTCAATTTGCATATGAATGACCAAGAAACTATCCTGCAACAATCAACTTCTTGATCATGGTTACTCCCCTGCCAAGTAAGTATGCTTAATTTTTGCACACAACTGCCTCCAGACATCATCCGCTGCCTCTTAACGTCTCAACGACTCATGTATAAAAAATCACAATGTCCCTTTTCACAAAGTGCTGCTGCTTTGACATGTCCATTCTGCTAAAATATTCCAATGTCTAATGATATATGCCTTGTGAAAACACTGCAGTAACACAGAACATGCCGTCCTTATTTGCATATTGCCCTTAAAAGGAAATCAAAGCTCCCTCGGTAACATGCCTTCGGGCCAGGGAAAGTTTTCCGCAAATATAATCGCGATGTATATTTATTGCCTGTGAAGTAAATGTTTGTCAAATCTTCACATGAAAAATAATTCAGAATCTGACGTGTTTGAAAAAGCAATGTTCCAGTTTTGCACAGGGGAAGATCAATAGGGAGGTGTGAGCTTGTGGCCGGGAGTCTTCGTCACAACAACAGCAACAACAAAAACTTGTATTTATATAGCGCCTTTAACGCAGTGAAACGTCCCAAGGCATTCCCCAGGACTAAGACCTGTGACATTCACCCCCTGTGGTGGAACCATTTCACCACTTTCCCATAACCCATCTCACTCCACCTTTTGTTGAAGTGGGGCTCCAATTTTTTGCAGAGCCGCTATCAGCGGGCGTGCTTTCAGCTGCCTTGGCCCGAAACACTGGAATTCCCCCCAAAACATCTGCTCCTTTAAGACGCTCCTTTAAGACGCTCTTTGACCAAACTTTAGGTCACCTGTCCTCACACCTCCTTATGTGGCTCGGTGTCAAGTTTTGTTTGATAACACTCCTGTGAAGTACCTTGGAATGTTTTACTACGTTAAAGGCGCTATATAAATGACACATTGATCAGTAAATAAGGATAAACTTTTTCCAGTGTCAGAAGGTCATTAACCAGGGGACAGAGATTGAAAAAAATTTGCCAAAGAACGAGAGGCAACAGGAGGATGTCCGCCCCCCGACCTGAAGCGACTGAAAGTAAAACAACATTATGCAGCAAATTGTTGTGAGCTGTGTGAAAAGGTGGTGGAAGCACATTGAATAGTAATGTGGAAAAGTTAATTTGGATAATACTTGAAGGAAAAATACTCATCACTGAAAGAGTGAAAAGAGTTGGCCGCATGCTCTGGCCCAGCATGTAACCATTCATATTAAAAACTGGAACCCAGCAATTTCTCTCACTTACTTTGTGTACTTTTTTATGAATTGCAAAGTCTGCATGGCAGCCCCACAGTGTCCTGGTCAATATTTATTCCTCAATCAACATGACAAAAACAGATTATCTGGTCATTATCACATTGCTGTTTATGGGAGTTTGCTGTGTGCAAATTGGCTGCCGTGTTTCCCACATTACAACAGTGACTTCACTCCAAAAGTACTTTATTGGCTGTAAAGCGCATTGAGACATAGAAACATAGAAAATAGGTGCAGGAGTAGGCCATTCGGCCCTTCGAGCCTGCACCACCATTCAATGAATTCATGGCTGAACATGCAACTTCAGTACCCCATTCCTGCTTTCTCGCCATACCCCTTGATCCCCCTAGTAGCAAGGACTACATCTAAATCCTTTTTGAATATATTTAGTGAATTGGCCTCAACAACTTCTTGTGGTAGAGAATTCCACAGGTTCACCACTCTCTGGGTGAAGAAGTTTCTCCTCATCTCGGTCCTAAATGGCTTACCCTTTATCCTTGGACTGTGATCCCTGGTTCTGGACTTCCCCAACATTGGGAACATTCTTCTTGCATCTAACCTGTCGAAACCCGTCAGAATTTTAAACGTTTCTATCAGATCCCCTCTCATTCTTCTGAACTCCAGTGAATACAAGCTCAGTTGATCCAGTCTTTCTTGATATGTCAGTCCCGCCATCCCGGGTGATCAAAAAAGTCGCTCTATAAATGCAAGTCTTTCTTTCTTACAATGTACCAAAAGTAGAAGATACTTTTCTCCACTTGGTTAAAATGTATGTTCCGACAAGCGACTGTGACTTTAACTGTAAAATGTCCTGACACATCAGCTCGAGTTGTGCAATTTCCTCGAATCATAGAAAAATTACAACACAGGAGGCCATTCGGCCCATCGTGTATGCGCCGATTGAAAAAGAGCTACCCAGCCTAATCCCACCTTCCAGCAGTAGGTCCGTAGCCCTGTAGGTTACAACTCTTCAAGTGCACACCCAAGTACTTATTAAATGTGATAAGGGTTTCTGTCTCTATCACCCTTTCAGGCAGTGAGTTCCAGACCCCCACTGTCTTCTGGGTGAGGAAATGTTCCCTCATCTCCCCGCGAGTCCAACTACTTTAAATCTATGTCCCCTGGTTATTGACCCCCTCCGCCAAGGGAAATAGGTCCTTCCTATCCACTCTATCGAGGCCCCTCATAATTTTATACACCTCAATTAAATCTCCCCTCAACCTCCTCTGTTCCAAGGAAAAAAACTCCAGCCGATCCAATCTTTCCTCATAGCTAAAGTTTTCCAGTCCTGGCAACATCCTCGTAAATCTCCTCTGCACACTTTCTAGTGCAATTCCATCCTTCCTGTAATGTGGTGACCAGAACTGCATGTAGTACTCAAGCTGTGGCCTAACTAGTGTTGTAAACAGTTCTAGCATAACTTCCCTGCTCTTGTATTCTGTGTCTCAGCTAATAAAGCAAAGCATTCCAAATGCCTTTATAACTACCTTATCGACCTGTCCGGCTACATTTAAGGATCTGTGGACATATACTCCAAGGTCCCTCTCTTCCTCCACACCACTCAGTATCCCCCCATGTATTGTGTATTCCCTTGCCTTGTTAACGCTCCCCAAATGCATTGCCTCACTTTTCTGGGTTGAATTCCATTTACCACTTTTCTGCCCAAATGACCAGTTCATCGATATCTTCCTGCAGTCTAAAGCTTTCCTCCTCAATGTCAACCACATGGTCAATTCTTGTATCATCTGCAAATTTCTTTATCATGTCCATGGATCCGGAAGTCGATCAAAATGGGAGCAGTGACAACACCTGAGGGGTGGATACGCGGCAGTGACAGTAACTTAGGGGCGGAAGTTGGGTTCGAGCGATGTCAGTGGCACGATGACGTCATCACCCTTTGTGTGGGGTTAGAGGGGATCGTTTTCTATTGAGAAACCTGAGTGAGTTTAGGACAGCAGCGATACCACCGAGCTGCACAGCACACTGCTTTCTCCCGTGTAATAACGGGGAATGAAATGAACAAGCCGTGGAATTGATGTTTCACAGAGTAACTATTTGTCGTGTGTTTACAGATTCCCAATGTACACATTGTGCCATCGGCTGGAAGTATTTCGGAGGCCTCTGTGAAGGACTGGAATGCAGCTAACATGCATTACTTCTCCACCCGGTCTCACCTCATAGTCATTGACAGTAAAGAGGAGCAGGTAAGGATTTGTAGTCGCACGCAGGGACACTACCAACACCAGCCTACCCCTGTCTCAGTACTGTCCCCAACCCTGTTGGTCATCAGTGAGCCACTACTGTTGGAGACCATCTCTGATCACTCCCTTGTATCGCTCTCCACTCACATCCCCCTTCCCACCCCCCACTTCCTTCTGTGTCCACCCCTGAAAAAAATTCTCCCCGTCATTTACAATGCACCATCAAATTCCCAACTGTCTAGCCATTGGCCCTCCATTCTAATTCACAAAATATCTAATCCCACCCTCATCTTTGCTCCCTTAAATCCAAGAGATGCAGACTTGACTGTTTTTGGTGCACAACTGGTTTAGCCATTTATCGCCTGCTCTGGCCACATAAAGCATTATTGGTCCTGCTCTCCTGTGCCCAAACTGGTCACTACCCCAGAATCATCCTGGAATGCAAAGTTAAACTCCGACTTCTCTTCTCCATTACCAACTATCTTCTAAAACCCCTCAGCCCTTTCACCACCACCCTCCCCTCTAACAAGTGTGAGGAATTCATGGACTGAGATCATCTTATTAGCTGTATCTACCTCTTCCCTCCTTACCTCAACCCAAACTTCCACAATGTTCTCCCTGCCCAGTCTTGACCTCACAACTTTCTCCAGGCTGGTTCCCTGAGCGGACTGTCGAACTCGTTTGGCAGAACGTCTCATCGCCAGAGCTATCACACAAGCACCAAGATGCAGCTTGGTTGGCAGTGAGGAGGGCCTTACCCGTCAGAGCGTTCATGCACAGCCGACATCTCAGCAGCACGGCACGGTGCCCCCGAGTCAGCTGCGGGGCGGACGAGACTGTCACCCATCTCCTTCAGGATTGCGCCTTCGCAAGGCAGGTTTGGAAAGAGATGCAGTGGTTGCTGTCGAGGTTCATCCCGAGCAGTTCCGTAACACAGGACTCTGTGCTCTACGGGCTGTTCCCAGGGACACACACCGAGACAGACATCACCTGCTGCTGGAGGTCCATCAACTCGGTCAAAGACGCTCTTTGGTCTTGCCGAATCTTGCTGGTCTTCCAGAGAAATGAGATGTCCACGTCTGCGTGTTGCAGACTGGCACAATCCAAGATCCAGGATTACGTGCTGAGGGACACACTAAAAATTGGTGCAGTCGCCGCAAAGGCACGGTGGGGAAGGGCCACAGTTTAAAGCCCTTCTGCCACGGTAAACCCAGGGGATGGAATCAGTACAAAACTCCCCTCGGGCCGTACTTGTAACTTCTTTTTTGTGTACATGGAGCACCATGATCAGTAAACACCTATGTAGTGCCATGTACAATGCAAGGTCTGTTTCGTAATGCACGTTGAAAAGAAAAATGTAAATGTACTGTCACCCATTCCGTGTACTGCAAAGTGACACATGTAATGTAATTTGTTGAATGTACTACAATGTATCCCGTATTGTACCGAATTGTACCTGAACTGAAAAGCAAGGAAATGTATCGAACGGAACTGCTGTCAGCACCCAAATGTAGTGTATGGGATTGCTGACTGCAGCTAAATGTACTGAACTGCTTTTGAATGTACTGTACAAAGTTTTATACGAATAAAGTATATTTTAAAATTAAAAAAAACTTTCTCTCGGCTGTCGCCTACCTTGCCTCATACCCTCTCCGAGTATATCATGACCATGAGATCCAGCTCCTGCCCTATTCTCTCTACCCTATTCAAAGCAAACTGTTGAGCACCCAACTTCCTTTCCTGGTACCAATGTTATCCGATATTGTTGACAATTCTCTCTCCTCAGATACTGTCCCCTCCCTTTCAAATCTGCCATCATCACCCCTCTCCTCGAAAAAACCTCATCATTGACCTCTCTGGCTTTGCAATCTCGCTTTCCTCCCCAAACGTGTTGAACGTCTTGTCACTTCCCAAATCCATGCCCAGCTTCCCTGCAATTCTATGTTTGAACCCCTCCAATCAGGTTTTCGGCCCACCATATCACTGAAACAGTCCTTATCAAAGTCACAAATGACATCCTATGTGACTGTGACCGGGTGAACTAGCCCTCCTCATCATTCTCGACCCCTCTGCCACAGTTTAAAAAACACTTGCATTTATATAGCGCCTTTCACGACCATCGGACATCTCAATGTGCTTTATTGCCAATGACGGTTTTTTTTGAGTGTAGTCACTGTTGTAATGTGGGAAATGCGGCAGCCAATTCGCATAAAAGCAAGCTCCAACAAACAGCAATGTGATAATGACCTGATAATCTGTTTTTTTGTGATGTTGATTGAGGGATAAATATTGTCCAGGACACCAGAGATAACTCCCCTACTCTTCTTCAAAATAGTGCAATGGGATCTTTTACCTCCACTTGAGAGGGCAGATGGGGCCTCAGTTTAACATCTCATCCAAAAGACGGCACCTCTGACAGTGCAGCGCTCCCTCAGTACTGCACTGGATTGTCAGCCTAGATTTTTTGTGGTCAAGTCCCTGGAGTGGGACTTGAACCCACAACTTTCTGACTCACAGGTGAGTGTGCTGCCCACTGAGCCACAGCTGACACCATCCTCCTCCAATGCCTCTCCTCCATCGTCCAGCTGGGCAGGACTGCCCTCACCTGGTTTAATTCCTAATTGTCCAGATGTAGATAGAGAACCTCCTGCAATGGCTTCTCTTCCCACTCCTGCACCATTACCTCTGGAGTACCCCAAAAAACTATTCAGAAACAGAAATTTACAGCGCAGAAGGAGGCCATTTCGGACCATCGTGTCCGCACCGGCCGACAAAGAGCCACATGGCCCTCGGTCAGCAGCACTGAAGGTTACATATAATAAACCTATGAACAATGAACAATGGTAGAAAGGTAAAGAGCACCCAGCCCAACCAGTCCGCTACACACAACTGCGACACATAGAAACATAGAAACATAGAAAATAGGTGCAGGAGCAGGCCATTCAGCCCTTCTAGCCTGCACCGCCATTCAACGAGTAAAAAAGGGAAGGTGGCTCAACCGTGGCTATCTAGGAAAATCAGGGATAGTATTAAAGCCAAGGAAGTGGCATACAAATTGGCCAGAAATAGCAGCGAACCTGAGGACTTGGAGAAATTTATAACTCAGCAGAGGAGGACAAAGGGTTGATCAGACAGGAATGTACAATTGTTGTAATTCACCCCTTACACTGAAATATTCTGCACTCCACCCCAACCGGAGCCATGCAATCTCCTGGGAGAGGCAAAAACCAGATAAAACCCAGGCCAATTGAGGAAAAGAATCTGGGAAAATTCCTCTCCGACCCATCCAGGCGATTGAAACGAGTCCAGGAGATCACCCTGGCCGAATTCGATTCCTGCAGTACTTACCATCATATCTGCGCCAACCAACAAGAGATTATCCAGTCTAATCCCAAATAACAGCTCTAGGTCCGTAACCCTGCAGATTATGGCACATTAAGTGCCCATCCTTTTAAATATGGTGAGGGTTTTTTGCATCCAACACCCTTCCAGGCAGCGAGTTCCAGAACTCCACAACTCTCTGCTTGAAGAAGCCCCCCTCAAATCCCCTCTAAACCTTCCACCAACCACCTTAAAACTATGCCCCCTCGAAATAGACCCTCCACCAATGGAAAAAGGCCCTTGCTCAACAAACCCAGCCGATCCAATCTTTTTTTTAAAAATTTCAAAATATACTTTATTCATATAAAAATTTGCACAATACATTCGAAAGTAGTTCAGTACATTTGGATGCGGTCAGCAATTCCATACATTACATTTGGATGCTGACTGCAGTTCCGTTCAATACATTTCTTTACTTTACATTTCAAGGTACGATTCATACAATCCAGGATACATTGTGGTACGTTCATCAAGTTACATTACATGTGTCACCATACGGTACACAATGATGGTACAGTTACATTTGTTTCCAACATGCATTACGCAACAGAACTTGCATTATACATGGCACTACATAGGTGTTTGCAGATCATGGTGCTCTATGGATACAAAAGGTTTACCATTGCAGCCCGAGGGGAGTTTTATACAGATTCCATCCCCTTGGTTTACCGTGGCAGAAGGGCTTCAAACTGTGGCCCTTCCCTTTGCGGCGACTGCACCAATTTTTAATGGGTCCGTCAGCACGTAATCCTGGATCTTGGATTGCGCCAGTCTGCAACACGCAGACGTGGACATCTCCTTGCTCTGGAAGACCAGCAAGTTTCGGCAAGACCAAAGTGCGTCTTTCATCGAGTTGATGGCCCTCCAGCAGCAGGTGATGTCAGTCTCGGTGTGTGTCCCTGGGAACAGCCCGTAGAGCACAGAGTCCTGTGTTACGGAGCTGCTCGGGATGAACCTCGACAGCAACCACTGCATCTCTTTGCAGACCTGCCTTGCAAAGGCGCAATCCTGAAGGAGGTGGGTGACAGTCTCGTCCGCCCCGCAGCCGACTCGGGGCACCGTGCCGTGTTGCTGAGACGCCGGCTGTGCATGAACGCTCTGACGGGTAGGGCCCTCCTCACCGCCAACCAAGCTACGTCTTGGTGCTTGTGTGAAAGCTCTGGCGATGAGACGTTCTGCCAAACGAGTTCGACAGTCTGCTCAGGGAACCACCCGACAGGGTCCACCCTCTCCTGCTTTCGTAGGGCGTCCAGGACCTTACGTGCTGACCACTGTTTTATGGCCTTGTGGTCAAAGGGGTTTTTTTGTGAAAAACTTTTCCACGAAGGACAGGTGGACAGGCATGGTCCAGCTGGTGGGGCGTTTCGCGGCAGCGTGGCCAGACCCATCCTTCGCAACACCGGGGACAGGTAGAACCTCAGCACGAAGTGATACTTGGTGTTTGTGTACTGGGGGTCTGTGCACAGCTTGATGCAGCTGCACACAAAGGTGGCCATTTGGATGAGGGCCACGTTCGGAACGTCCTTTCCTCCACTGTCCAGAGATTTGTACATTGTGTCTCTGCGGACACGGTCCATTTTGGACCTCCAGACAAAGTGTAAGACGGCCCGGGTGACTGCCGCGGCACAGGAGCGAGAGATGGGCCAGACCTGTGCCACGTACAGCAACCCCGAGAGCACCTCACTCCTGATGACCAGGTTCTTTCCTGCCATGGAGAGGAAGCGCAGCTTCCACCATCCCAGTTTTTGCTTCACTTTGGCGATAAGCTCTTCCCAGTTTTTGGCGCATGCCCCGTCCGCTCCGAACCATATTCCCAACACCTTCAGGTAATCTGGTTTAACGGTGAAGGGAATAAAGGATCGGTCGGCCCAGTTGCCAAAGAGCATGGCCTCGCTCTTGCTGCGATTGACCTTTGCTCCCGAGGCCAGTTCAAACTGGTCACAGATTGTGAGCAATCTGCGGATCCGAGCAAAAGATGGCTACGTCGTCCATGTATAGGGAGGTCTTGACCTGAGCGCCTCTGCTGCCTGGGATCGTCACCCCTCTAATGCCCGCACCCTTCCTGATGGACCCGGCAAAGGGCTCGATACAACACACAAACAAGAGAGACGAGAGAGGACAGCCTTGCCTGACTCCAGATCTGACCGAAAAGCTTTCAGTTTCCCACCCGTTGATTAGAACTGCACGACTGATGTCTCTGTAGAGCAGTTGGATCCAATTGTGGATACCCTCCCCAAACCCCATTTTGGAGAGCACGTCCATCAGGTACGTGTGCGATATCCTGTCAAAGGCCTTCTCCTGGTCTAAGCTGATTAAGTAGGTGTCCACCCCCCTGTCCCGCACGTAGGCGATCGTATCCCTGAGTAGCACGAGGCTATCAGAGATCTTCCTGCCGGGGACAGCGCAGGTCTGGTCCGGGTGAATCACCAGCTCAAGAGCAGGCTTAACCCTGTTGGCGATGACCTTTGACAGGATCTTGTAGTCCACATTGAGCAGCGAAATGGGCCGCCAGTTTTTGATTTCCTCCCTCTCCCCCTTCTGCTTGTAGATGAGGGTGATGATTGCTTTCCTCATTGATTCTGACATACTACCAGCCAGAAGCATACCCCCGTACACTTCCAGCAGGTCTGGGCCTATCCAGTCCCACAGAGCCGAATACAACTCGACTGGTAAACCGTCGCTTCCGGGAGTTTTAATCATCGCAAGGGACCGGACGGTCTTTGTCATCTTGTCCAGAGTTAGCAGGTGATCTCCTGCTCACTGTCGTTTAGGACCTCCGAAATAGACGACAGGAACGACTGGGAGGCCGCGCGGTCTGTGGCCTTGACGTCATACAGCCTGGCATAGAAGGATTTGCTGATCCTCAGCATGTCGGGCTGCAAAGACGTCACAGAACCGTCTTCTTCCTTTCGGCTGGTGATCACAGAGCTCCCCCTGTGTACCTTTTGGAAGAAGAAGCGCAAACACGTCTCATCCTGCTTGACGGAGCAGACTCTGGAGATGAAGATAATCTTGGAGGACTCTGAGGCAAAGAGCGAGGCTTGCTGGCCCTTCACCTCTTCGAGTTCCTCCGCGACATTGACCCCCATCGACTGCAGCAGGAGCAGGTTTTGCATGCTCTCCTGGAGTTGGGACAATTCCCTCTGTCTCCCTCTCGCCTCCTGATCACCTTTGAGGATGAAGAACCTCTTGATGTTTGTCTTGATTGTTTCCCACCAGTGCATCGGGGAATCGCAGAGGGGTTTTACGGTTCTCCAACCTTTGTAATCCCTCTTGAGTTCCTTCACGTTTTCCGGAGTCAACAGTTTCACATTCAGCTTCCATATCCCTCTGCCAACTTTCTGGTTTTCCTGTGGGCGACAGTCGGCCAGTAGGAGGCAGTGGTCAGAGAAGAACACCGGCGTGACGTCGGTGGATCTGACCTTGAGCGTGTGGGACACAAACAGGAAGTCTATTCTGGAACGGACGGACCCGTCTGGTCTCGACCAGGTGTATCTGAGCGGTGCTCCGTCTGCAGGGTTGCTGAAGATGTCACACAGCTTGGCATCTTTTACCGCATCCATCAGGAGTCTGGACGTGGTGCCCAGCTTGCTGTCGGCTCTGCTGGATCGTCCAGCCGCCTCGATGATGCAGTTGAAGTCACCGCCCAGAATGACCGGTCTGGACGTTGCCAGCAGCAGTGGGAGCTGCTGGAAGAGGGCCAGCCTCTCGCTTCTGAGAGGTGAGGCATACACGTTAATTAGCCTTCGAGGGGAATTTTTGTACATTACGTCTGCTACGAGGAGGCGGCCGCCCACCACCTCCTTAACTTCGGTGATGGTGAAGTGGCCTCCCCGCAGCAGAATGCCCAGGCCGGAGGAACGGCAGTCATTGCCTCCTGACCATATGGATGGTCCATGGGTCCACCATCGTGACCACTGCCGGTAACTGCTGAAGTGCGGCAGCCCGCACTCCTGCAAGAACAGCAGGTCCGCTTTGACCTTGGCGAGGTTCCCCAAGGTGGAAACACATCGCGTAGTCGATTTTACGCTACGCACGTCAATAGATGCTATTTTTAAATCCATGTTTAAGTTACAGGTTGCAGTTCAAAACATTTACATTTTAAATAAACTGTCCTTTACGTTGGAGACCTGCCCAGTGGCCGGTTCCTGCATACATAGATTTTCACTGTAAAAGTCAACTTCACCTGGGCTGGCATACTGGTCGTCCTCTGCCGTGGGAGTGTTTCGACCAGGGGACTGGTGTCGTGTTGTCAGAAAGTCCGATATGTCCTCTGCACTGTCCTCGCCTGGTGTTGGTGGTTCCCTCTTTTCATCAGTCGCAGCGATCTCGAGCTGGTGTGCTTCGATCGCTGTGTCGCTCCCGGTATTCCGGAGGTGGGGTGTGCTGGGCACTTCGCTGCTCCCGTTGTCCCGGAGCTCATCTGCATTGGTCGCTTCTTTGCTCCCGGTGTTCCGGAGCTCGTGTGCGCTGAGCGCTTCGCTGCTCCCGGGTTCCCGGAGCGAGGCTGTGCCGGTCACTTCACTGCTCCCGGTCGCCTGTGGCTGTGGGTTGGCGTATTGACTCTTGTTTTGGTGGCGGTATTGAGGGGCTTTGTCTCGCCTTTCCTCATCAGACGAGCTGCCGTCGCTGCTGTCTGTCGTGGACGTTAGCCGCCTCTTCCCTGTCGTTCCCGCAGGGGCCCTTGCTCGCCTGTTCTCCTTACACTTGCGGGCCTTTTCCTTGACGGTCTCCCATCCCGCTTCATCGTCCGCTGTCTCCTCGTTCCTGGACTCGGTGCGATGGGGGAGAGCTTCGCTGCTGGCTGCTGGTGTCTCGCAGCTCGCCATGGCAGGCTTCTCTTCCTCACCGACTTGTTCCGAGTCCACGAGGGCGGTTGCTTCTTTGCCCAGGGCGTTGGTCGGGGGGAGGGTGTGGGTCTCCTCTGGAGCGTTGTGTTCCTCAGCTTCCTCCTCCTCTGGTGTAATGTTCTTTGCTGCCTGCACATAGCTGAAGTTGCGTTTGGGGCAGTTTTTGTAAAGGTGCCCAGCCAGACCACAGAGGTTGCAGCACTTGGTCTCTTTACAGTCCTTTGTCTGGTGGCCTTCGTTCTTGCAGTTTCAGCAGATGACAGTTTTGCAGCTTGCCGCCACATGGCCTGCCTTCCCGCAGGTCCGGCACACATTGGGCTGGCCAGCGTACACCATGTAGCCCCGACTTCCTCCGATGGCGAAGCTGGAGCGGGGGTGCAGGATGGTTCCGCTGGCGTCCACCTTCGTGGTGACCTGGATCTGGTGCTTGCTGGTCCATATCCCATGCAAGTCTTTCAGGCCGCTGCTGTTTCCTGCCCCATCGACATACCTGGCGGGAAAGTCAGCACATCAATGACTGGGATGTGGGGGTTGTACATCTGCACTGTGATAGTGCGTCTTCTCTGCAACGGGAGGGTGAACAGTGGCTCCCAAGTCAGCACTGAGCGCAGCGGTTCACTCGCCTCCTTCAGTCCTTTCAGGAACTTCAGGCAGAGGGCGACGGTTCTGAAGGTCACATCAAAGTAACCTCTCTTCGGGAGGTCCTGCAAGGCCAAGATGTCGCCGACTTTCATGCCACATGTTCTGATAGGTCCTTACTACACAGTATAAATACACACCAGGCCCATGCTTGAGAGAAGGTCAGTCTGTGACCTGTCCTTTATTCCTTAGCACTCAAGTGATGAAGGTGGGTGGAGCTTCCCCTTTTATACCTGAAAGTCCAGGTTAGGAGTGTCTCCCACCTCGTGGTCAGTGTTCTCACGGTGTACAACTTAGGTCAGTTTATACATAGGTTACAATGCTGGTTGAATACATGACATCACCTCCCCCCCAAAGTCTTATTGGGATCACAGGTTGAGTCTCTCTGGTGGTTTACGTTCCCTTGTAGAGCGCCTGAGTTGGGGCTCCGGTTGTTGGGCACTGGCCAGAGTGTCTGCTGTTTGCAGTGCCTCAGGCCTGTCCAGACTGTCCACAGTGACTGGGCTCTCCTCCCTTTGGTTCCGGTGTTTGGTCACCTGTGGTGGAGTGAACTCTATATCGTGTTCTTCCTCTGCTTCTTCTATGGGGTTGCTGAACCTCCTTTTTGTTTGATCCACATGTTTGCGGCAGATTTGTCCATTGGTAAGTTTAACTACCAGAATCCTATTTCCCTCTTTGGCAACCACAGTGCCTGCGAGCCATTTGGGCCCTGCAGCGTAGTTGAGGACAAAAACAGCATCATTTACATCAATACATCGTGCCCTCGCATTCCTGTCATGGTAGTGATATTGTGACTGGCGCCTGCTCTCGACAATTTCTTTCATGGTGGGGTGTATAAGGGATAATCGGGTTTTGAGCGTCCTTTTCATTAGTAGCTCTGCAGATGGAACCCCTGTGAGCGAGTGTGGTCGGGATCTATAGGCCAACAGGAGGCGTGATGAGCGGGTTTGTAGGGAACCCCCCTGGAATCTGAGCATCCCCTGATGGATTATCTGCACTGCTCGTTCTGCCTGGCCGTTTGAGGCCAGCTTGAATGGTGCCGTTCTAACATGGTTAATTCCATTGCCTGCCATGAAGTCCTGGAATTCAGTGCTTGTGAAGCACGGGCCATTGTCGCTGACCAAGATGTCCGGCAGACCGTGGGCGGCGAACATTGCCCGTAGACTTTCTACCGTGGCAGAGGATGTGCTTGAATTTAAAATGTCACACTCCATCCATTTGGAGTAGGCATCTACTACAACCAAAAACATTTTCCCCATGAAAGGACCTCCGTAGTCCACATGGATGCGTGACCAAGGCTTGGTGGGCCATGGCCAGGGGCTAAGGGGGCCTTCCCTGGGCGCATGGCCCAGCTGGGCAGACGTGTTGCACCTGCGAACACAAAGTTCCAGATCTGCGTCTATCCCTGGCCACCAAACGTGTGACCTGGCAATTGCCTTCATCGTGACAATGCCCGGGTGCCCATTGTGGAGTTCTCTGATGAACACCTCTCTGCCCATCTGGGGCATGACTACGCGGTTTCCCCACAGTAGGCAATCAGCCTGAATCGAGAGTTCATCCTTGCGCCTGTGAAATGGTTTAAATTTCTCAGGGCATGCCCTGTACCTGGCTGCCCAGTCCCCATTCAGGACACATTTCTTGACTAGAGACAATAGCGGGTCTCTATTTGTCGAGACTTTAGTCACGGGTGAGCCTTCGCTTCCGAAAGCTTCAACAGCCATGACCATCTCAGCACCATGCTCGGTAATCCCCTCAGTGGTGGCTAGTGGGAGCCTGCTGAGTGCATCAGCGCAGTTTTCGGTGCCTGGTCTGTGCCGAATTGTGTAGTCATAGGCAGCTAACGTGAGTGCCCACCTCTGTATGTGGGCCGATGCGTTTGCATTTATGGTCTTGTTGTCGGCCAAAAGGGACGTTAGGGGTTTGTGATCTGTCTCCAGCTCAAATTTCCTGCCAAACAGGTACTGGTGCATTTTCTTTACCACATATACACATGCGAGCGCCTCCTTTTCTACCATCCCGTAGCCCCTTTCTGCCTGGGACAGACTCCTGGAGGCATAAGCTACAGGCTGTGACTGACCCTTGGCATTGACATGTTGCAACACACACCCGACACCATAGGATGACGCATCGCACGTCAACACAAGTTTCTTACATGGGTCATATAGCGTTAACAGATTGTTGGAACATAACAAATTGCATGCTCTATTAAAAGCCCTTTCCTGGCTGTCCCCCGAGACCCATTCACGACCTTTGCGTAGGAGCACATGTAGCGGCTCCAGCAGCGTGCTCAATTTGGGAAGAAAGTTACCAAAATAGTTCAGGAGCCCCAGGAAGGAACGCAGCTCCGTCGTATTACCTGGTCTGGGTGCTCTCTGGATCGCTTCCGTCCTGGATGCAGTAGGGCTGATCCCGTCTGCTGCTACCCTCATCCCCAGGAATTCTACCTCTGGAGCTAGGAAGACGCACTTCGCCTTTTTCAGTCGCAGACCTACCTGGTCCAGTCTGCGTAGCACCTCCTCCAGGTTGTGGAGGTGTTCTTCAGTATCGTAACCCGTAATGAGGATGTCGTCCTGAAAAACCACCGTCCCTGGAATCGACTTGAGGTGGCTTTCCATATTTCGTTGGAAGATCGCGGCATCTCTGTCCCAACCATTCCTTAACACAGTACCTCTCGTCTGTTCTGCTAGTGGCCATGCTCGCGTGGTTTAAATCCCAGTTTCTTGTCGCCATTGATACGTCCTTACTACACAGTATAAATGCACACGAGGCCCATGCTTGAGAGAAGGTCAGTCTGTGACCTGTCCTTTATTCCTTAGCACTCAAGTGATGAAGGTGGGTGGAGCTTCCCCTTTTATACCTGAAGGTCCAGGTTAGGAGTGTCTCCCACCTAGTGGTCATTGTTCTCACGGTGTACAACTGAGGTCAGTTTATACATGGGTTACAATGCTGGTTGAATACATGATATGTTCCAAGCAGGATTTCCTTCACGAAAAGGTCCCGGTTGATCCTATTCAATCAGTCCTATCCAATCAGTCCTCGTAGCTAAGAGTCTCCATTCCAGGCAGCATCCTTGTAAATCTCCTCTGCACCTTCTCCAGTTCAATCACGTCCTTCCTATAATACGGCAACCAGAACTGCTGCAGTACTCCAGCTGTGGCCGAACCAGAGTATTATACAATTTAAGCATAACTTCCCTGCTCTTGCATTCTATGCCTCGGTCAATAGAGGCAAGCATTCCATATGCCTTCTGAACCACCTTATTCACCTGGCCTGCTATTTTCAGGGAATCTGTGGACCAATGGTGGAGCTTTGGAGGCGTGGCCTATTCACTTGGAGCTCTGTTGCTGTGAGAGAAGGAACTCCCTGCTGTTGCTCCTGCCTGGAAAGCCTGGAGTGAGCCCTGAGACCAGCCCAGGAAGAGGAGGAGGGGGCTTGCTACAATTCAACATCCATCCAGAGGGAGAGGAGGAGAGCAGAAAATTCAACAACCTTTAATACTGCTGCAGAGAGTTGGAGAGAGGGGGAAAAAAGAACAACTATCCAGTGTGGAAGGAGGGACAAACTTCATCAACCAAAGGTGGGTATGTTTTGGTGCATTCCCCTAAAGGCTTTGTTGTATCGGTGGGGGGAGGAAAGAAGACTTGCTAGAGGGCCGGAACATCGCAGGGGGTGTGTGTGTGGAAGTGTGTGTGGGGGTCTTGCTTACAGCTTGGCCCCACACACCACTGAAGCACCCCTCCCCCATTGCCTAGCCTGGGATAGCTGGAGCTACCTGGCTGAAGAATCATTAATCACCCTATTTAACATCGTTGGGAGTGTGTGCCTGGGTGGCTCCAGCTACCCCAGGTGAAGACATCTTCTCCCCCCACCCGAAGACCATCCTAAAGACTGTGTCTTGTTTTTCCATCATCTGGGGAGTGCACCCCAAGAAACACCCACCCATCGCTGTGAGGGGAGACCTGCCCTCGCAGCTTCCCTCTTTCCCACCCCCCTCTGTCTCTTTCTCTCTCTCTCTGTCTCTCCCCTCTCTCTCTGAGAGCCCTTTCCTCCGAATTGAAAAAACAATTAAGACAACTGAGCAGAGGGAGCAAGGCCCCTCCCCAATTGTCAACTAGGGGAGAGGTGTGCCTCATTGAGAGCTCCTCTGCTTAAACGAGGCCAATTTAAGAACATTAAGGCCTGTGACTTTGGGGTGGGTGTAGCCCTTAAAGGGACCCCGTGATGGCGACCCCATCCACACCGGTGGCAGGGCCAGCTAAGACGTACGCGCAGGCAGCGTCCACATCCACGGCGCCTCCTGCGCCTCCTGCTGCCCTGCCACCGTTCAGATTTATAACAAAAAAACACGGGGTCAAGAGCTACACTCACCCCACAATGAGCATCGAGGAGTGCGTGCGGGCGATGGCTGGGGTAGTCGGCCCCTCGGCCATTTTCGCAGCCTCCAAGATGTCTGGGAAGGCTGTATTCTTCCTGGGGTCGGAGCGGGCGGTGTCCCTGACCCTTGAAAAGGGGCTCATGGTGGGCGGGACCTTCCTGCCGGTGGACCCTCTCGAGGCCGCCGCGCAGAGTGTCATCCTTTCAAACGTCCCGCCCTTTGTTCCCGCTGAGCTCCTCCTCCCTCACCTACACCAACTGGGGGAGGTAAGGTCGGGGATCAACCCCATACCGCTCGGCCTCAGGGAGAACAGTCTGCGCCATGTGTTCTCCTTCCGCCGCCAGCTCTTTGTCCGGCTGGCGCGGGAGGAGACGACAGAGGGTAATTTTAATGTGGTGCACGAGGGGACTGCCTACCGCGTCTTATGGACGTCGGACGGCGTGCGGTGCCATGCCTGTAGGGAGGTGGGGCACGTTCGCAAGAACTGCCCCGCCTCCAAGGCCACCAAACCACCGAAGGCGGCCAAGGCTAGCGCCGCCGCCACCCCTCCCCCTAGTTGCGTCCGCGTGCCGGGAGCCGGTGCGCGGGCATCGTCGGGGGCCTTTGTTTTCACGGCCTCCGGCGGGGGGGAGGGAGAGCGTCCGATCGGAAAGAAGGCACGGAGGAAGGCAAAACATCTCGAGGCGGGTCCCCTCAGAGCGCCAGACAATTTGATCACCGCGCTCAGCCCAACCCTGTCACCGGCGAGCGCGGGGTGCCCTGAGCCCTTGACCAATATCACAGAGGGGCTCGGGCGCGGCCAAGATAAGAAAAAGGGGGGATGGAGCGGGAGGTCTCGGCAGACATGGAGGTCTCCCTGCCTCCGCGCCCCTCCAGGAACAAAAGGAGGCACCGCTCCAATGAGGCGGAGGGGGAACAACATCCCTCCGCGGAGGAGTCGGTGCCCACCGCGTGTCCCACGTCCCCCACCAGCGCCCCCAAACTGGGCCGTCGGCGAGAGGAGTCTGTCCCCGGGGAGGGTGAGACAGTCGAGGCTGCCCAGCCTCTGCCTCCCGGGGATGGCGTGGAAGATCTGCCTGTCGTGGGGGGCGCGGGGCCAGCGGAGGAATGCGTTGCTGCCGGGTCGAGCGTCCCGGGGACTGTGAGGCGGGCGGGGCCGAAAAGGCCGAACCTGAGCCCGCCCAGCTATTAACCAACTTCCCCCGGGAGTCGCTCGGCCCGGAAGAAACAAAAAATGTTAACAATTTTAACGATTCTGTACACGCTGGGCCGGGGGGTGGCGGCGGGGAGGGGGAAGAACAACAACCCTCGCCCCCTACTTTGGAGCTGGGGTACTTGGAGGACCTGGAGAATTTCTTTGGCCGGGTCTCTCCGTGTTCCCCGGTTCCTGGGGCGGAGGAGGAACCCCTTCCGCTGTCGCTTCCTGACCCAGCACCATTTTTAAAAGAGCCCAGTGGGGACTCCTCTGCCGACAATCCTGGGGGTGGGATCGGGGCAGAGCCAGGGCCGGATGGAGCGGCCGGGCCGTTTGCCGTACCTCGTGCGGTCGACGGGCCGGCTGCTGGTAGCGACCTCCCGGAGGGGGACGGGGACTCGGTGGGGGACGAGGGAGAAGATCTCGAGTCCATCGCCAGTGAGGCGGTGGATCTCCTCGTGCCCGCCGCTGAGACCCCCTCATTCCTGCAAAGGAACTCCGGGACTTTTTGGTCCAGAGCCAGGGTCGCCGCAACCGAGCCCATCTGGCCCTGGAAAGATGGTCCGAGCCGGGGCTGCTCATCGCGTCCGTCCGCACCGCCGCTAAAAACATGGCCGCGGGCGGGCCCTTATCAAAGGCGCAAGGCCTTGAGCTGCGCCGGCTCAAAAGGTTCCTCGCTGGGCTGCTGAGGGAGTGGAGGTCAACAAACGACTCCACTCCCCCCCCACAATAGGTTAGGTAGAGGTTGCACTATGCTTTTGTCATGAAGATAACCAGAGCCAGCCTCAACATCAACGGCGGCAGAGAGGCACACCGTAGATTTAACAATTTTTCGCTCCTGCGGGAGGGGAAATATGCGGTGTGCTTCCTGCAAGAAACCCACACCGTTCCGGGAGACAAAGCCACGTGGCTCCTGGAATGGCAAGGAGAGGTCCGCATGAGCCACCTCACCGCCACTTCTAGTGGGGTGGCCATCTTGTTGGCCCCGCATTTTCAGCCGGAGATCTTGGGGGTCGAGGAGCCCGTGCCAGGCCGCTTGCTGCACGTCACGGTTCGCCTGGGGGACGTGCCGCTCCATCTCGTGAACGTGTACGCCCCTCAGCCCGGCCAGCAGCAAACGCGCTTCTTCGAAGAAGTGTCTGCTCTTCTTGGCTCCGTCGACGTTGGCGACTGCATTGTCCTCGGGGGGGATTTTAACTGCACCCTCGAGGCGAGGGACCGCTCCGGTGCCCCCCAGAGCATGACGGCGATGGAGAAGTTGAGGAACCTGGTCGGGTCCTTCGACTTGGTGGACATCTGGCGAAATCTCCATCCCGACTCCAGCGCCTTTACCTGGGTGAGGCCTGGAGTAGGATGGTCCAGAGTCGACCGCCTTTACGTGTCTCGGGCGTACGTTTCCTGCCTCCCGGCGGCCTCCATGCGACCGGTGCCGTGTTCGGACCACCACCTGGTGTGGGCGGAGCTCGCTTCGCTCCGCGCGAGGACGGGGTCCGCGTACTGGCATTTTAACAACCAGCTGCTGGAGGACGTGCGGTTCCAGGACTCGTTCCGTCGTTTCTGGGCCGACTGGAGAAGGAAGCAGGGGGGCTTCCCCTCCTTGAGGCTATGGTGGGACATGGGCAAGGCTCACGTCCGCGTCTTCTGTCAAGAGTACGCGAGGGGGTCGACCAAGAGGCGGGCGGCCAGGGTCGGGCGCCTAGAAAAAGAGGTGCTCGACCTGGAAGCCCGTCTCGGTCAAGTCGTCGAGGACCCGGCCCTGCGGATGGTGTACGAAGCGAAGAAGGCCGCGCTGAAGGACTTGCAGCTCGTCGGGTCCCGAGGCGCGTTCGTGAGGTCGCGGATCCGGTTCCTGCGGGATCTGGACCGCGGCTCCCCCTTCTTCTACTCGCTGGAAAAAAGACAGAGTGTCCGTAAGCAGCTCTTGACGCTGCTGGCCGACGACGGCTCTCTCGTCTCGGATCCGGAGGGCATCAACAACAGGGCCCGTGAATATTACGGGGCTCTGTTCTCTCCGGAGCCGACCAGTGAGGAAGCGCGTAGAGTTTTGTGGGAGGACCTGCTGAAGGTCGGCCCGGAGGGCTACGAAAATCTGGAAGCCCCGCTAAGCCTGGCGGAGCTGACCGGCGCCCTCGACCGGCTCTCGAGGGGAAAAGCCCCGGGGCTGGACGGGCTGACCGTGGAGTTCCACAGGGCGTTCTGGGATGTCCTGGGGGGCGACTACGCGCGGGTCCTGGGGGAAAGTCTGGCGACCAGGGAGATGCCCCTCTCTTGGCGCAGGGCAGTCATCGTCCTGCTGCCTAAGAAGTGCGATCTCCGCCTCCTTAAGAACTGACGCCCGGTCTCCCTCCTCAGCACGGACTACAAAATCTTCGCCAGAACGATGTCTGCTCGCCTTGCGCCGTGCTGGACCACATGATCCACTCCAACCAGTCCTACACGGTCCCGGGCCGGACAATCCACGATAACATTCATCTGGTCCGGGACCTCATCCATCATTCCCAGGAGGCTGGTCTGTCGGTCGCCTTCCTATCTCTCGACCAAGAGAAGGCGTTCGACAGGGTGGATCACGACTATCTGTTCGGAACTCTGCGCGCTTTCGGGTTCGGGACGCATTTCGTCGCCCGGATCCGACTTTTGTACGCCGCCGCGGAGTGTCTGATAAAGGTTAACGGGTCCTTGACGGCACCCCTTCGCTTTGGGAGAGGGGTGCGCCAGGGATGCCCCATGTCCGGCCAGTTATATGCCATCTGCGTGGAGCCTTTCCTGCGCCTCCTGCGGACGAGGTTGACGGGACTGGCTCTGCAAGGGCCGGGCGTGGAGGTCATCCTCTCGGCTTACGCCGATGACGTGCTCCTCGCGGTAGAAGATCCCGCTGACCTGCGGAGGATGCGTGAGTGCCAGGAGATTTATTCAGCCGCATCTTCCGCCAGGATCAACTGGGAGAAATGTTCCGGACTCCTGGTGGGTCAGTGGCGGGTGGACTCCCTGCCGGAGGAGCTCAGGCCTTTTGCCTGGAGCACGACCCATCTCCTCTATCTGGGAGTCTACCTTAGCCCCGACGAGGAAGCCTGGCCGGCGAACTGGCAAGAGCTGGAAGCCAAGGTCGCCGCTCGCCAAGGGCGCTGGACAGGACTGCTCCGAGTGCTGTCCTTCAGGGGTTGAGCGCTAGTCATAAACCAGTTGGTGGCCGCCATGTTGTGGTACCGGCTGGTCACTTTGACCCCTCCCCCTGCATTTGTCACCAAGATACAGAAGAAGCTGGTGGACTTCTTCTGGAACAACAGGAAGCACTGGGTCTCTGCCGCGGTCTTGAGTCTCCCGCTTGGGGAGGGCGGTCAGTCGTTGGTGTGCGTCAGCGCCCAGCTCGCGACTTTCCATCTTCAGACCCTGCAGAGATACCTTTACGTCGAGCCCCCTCCTAGGTGGCGTGCTCTGGCGACGAGAATACAAGAACCTTTGTTTGCAAAATGAGCACGATTGGATTTTTAGAGCGATTCGTGGAGGGAGAAGATTGGGCAGACTTTGTGAGCCATTTGAACCAGTACTTCGTGGCCAACAAAATGAAGGGGGTCGACGATGCAGATCGTCGCCGGGCCGTGTTCCTCACTGTGTGCGGTTCGAAGATCTATGGTCCAATAAAGAATCTACTCATGCCTAGTGATCCAACAGAGAAAATGTACAGGAGTTGTGTACATTGGTACGGGAGCACCTGAAGCCAGGTGACAGCATCATCATCTCGAGATACAGGTTTGATACACACGTTCGATCGGAGGGCCAGAGCGCGGCGGAATTCGTTGGCGACCTGAGACCTCGAAGTGTGTTTTCTGGTGCCTGAGGTCGAGCTCTTAGGGAGAAGAATCGGGGCAGACGGCATCAGACCCACCGACGGCAAGACGGAGGCCATCAAGAATGTGCCGAGACCACAGAACGTGACGGAGCTGCAGTCGTTCCTGGGACTCCTCAATTACTCCTCCCCTCCCCTCCACTTCCCTTCCGTCCCTCCGCTCCCCTCCCTCCTTCCCCTCCCTCTCCCTCCCCTCCGTCTCTCCGCTTCCCGCCCCTCCCTCCGCTTCCCGCCCCTCCCCTCCCCTCTCTCCCTCCTCCTCTCTCTCACCATCCTACCCCTCCCACCCCTCCCAACCACTCCCTTCCTCTCACTCTCCACCCCCTCCCTCTCCCTACTCCCCTCCCTCTCCCTCACCTCCCCTCCCTTTCCCTCCCCTCGCTCCTCTCCCCTCCCTCGCCCTCACCTCCCCTTTCCTCCCTTCCTCCTGGACGGCCGAGTGGCACAACTGACCTCCCGCCCGCTGAGCTCCCAGATTCCTGTGGGCGGGCCTAGATGAAAATGGGCCCCATAGAATTTACAGAACTGAAACAGGCCATTGGGCCCAACCAGTTTATGGTCCACATGAACCTCCTCCCACCCGACTTCATCTCATCCCATCAGCATAGCTTTTTATTGCTTTCTCCCTCATGTGCTTATCCAGCTTCCCCTTAAATGTATCGAAGCTATTCACCTCAACCATTCCTTGTGATAGCGAGTTCTGCATTCTAACGAGGCCATTAAGAGAAAGTCACAACACTAAAGGTTTTCATGTATTGAGGTCATGCTCTGTGTATATTACAGGGCCAACACATCACAGCAGACCAATGAACTTGGCTAAAGCACATCAGTTCGCTCCACTGCAAACACAATGAAGGGAATTCATCCAAACTTGTGAAAGGTTTGTGAGCTAATATTCAAAGAGCCGAATTCCCAAGCTGGATTGATCCTCCACAGACCGAGAGGAGGCAACGTTCGACTGCCGGCTGCCTGTTTCTCAGCTGAAAAATGGGCAGGGGGGTGCGGTGCCCCCATTGAAGCCCAAGGCCGGGATGGTGCCATCAGCAGGTGGTTTCCTGCGAGAGGCTGCTGACAATATACACATGGGGGTCCTGCACAATTGCCGGACCCCGATTGCAATTCTCTGGTGCGAGTGGGCGGAGTGTACCGGAGTTAAACAGATCAACCGTGTCAGCTGTGCTTCAATGGGCAGCACACTCCCCTCCGAGTCAGAAGGTCGTGGGTTCAAGTCCCGCTCCGGAGACCTCAGCACATAATCTCGGCTGAAACTCCAGTGCAGTACTGAGGGAGTGTTGCACTGTCAGAGGTGCCATCTTTCAGATGAGACGTTGGACCAGAAATTGCGTAGCTCCCCGTTTGGGGCGATAACTTTTGCGGGAGCGTAAAAATATCGCCAGGCGCAAAAAATTGACGGCTGACGGGAATTTGCGCTTTAGCATTCCAAGAGGGAAGTGGAGTGTTAAATCAAGCTCTATCACTTCCCTTAGAGCGATAAAGTGAGTGAGAGGGGCGGTAACGGCAGAGCCCTGAGCAATGTTCCATGCAGCGCTGCTGTCTGTACAGGTTCCTTCCCTCACTGAAAGGGAAGGGCCAATGAGGGTTTCATTCAATCTGCATCATATTTCTGTGGGGCCACGGGACCTGTGCGAGGTGTATAACAACCCCAAGCCCTCTAAGAGAGTGTCGGGCTGATGAATGGCGGGGCCCTAAGAAAACAAAAGACACCAAACTGGGAATATTGATAAAGTTTGCCCTACCTGACCAGCACTGCCGTTAAATATCGCTCCACAAGCGGCCAGCCGAGGTGACAACGCCTCCTGCAGCTGCCAGTGTTGACACCCGGCGATGCTGCAGGGGGCGGGAGCGAATATTGCATCCGGGGCGGTAACGGGGCGCTGCGCACCGGATGACATCACGATCTACAGGGCGCTACAGAGCGAGGCGGTAAATGTTAGCGCCAGAGCAAAACCGCCAGGGAAGCTCGCGGGCGGCAGTGAAATTGCCGTGCCCGGTCGGAAACCCCTTCGCGGCCCGTTACCGCCCCCCGGAGGTGCTAACGCGAGGCGCAAACCAGGCCAATTTCTCCCCCGTTAAATCAAAGTCCCATTTGCCCTCTCAGGTGGACATAAAAGATCTCAGGGCAGTATTGGATGAGGAGCAGGGGAGTTCTCCCCGGTGTCCTGGCCAATATTTATCCCTCAACCAACGTCACTAAAACAGGTTATTTGATCATTATCAAATTGCTGTTTGTTGCTCGTGCTGTGTGCACATTGTCTGCCGTGTTTCCTACATTACAAGAGTGATTACGCTTCAAGAGGTACTTCAGGGGGGTTGTATAAATGCAAGATTTTACTATTACTTTTAACAGACAGTCCTTAAAGTGACCACTGGAGGCTGCTCATAAAAATGGCTGAAGGGACAGGGAGAGGCAACAGGGAGAGGCAGCAGGGACAGGCAGCAGTGGCAGGGAGAGGCAGCAGGCAGAGGTGCTTTGTCAGACAATAGTCACGGTTGATATGGTTTTCCTCCATGAAGAGACGAGGGTGTACTGAATGCTGGTGGACGAAGGCGACATGTCAGTGACTCTCTGCACATTCGTACAGTCAAACCGCTTCCCGTTCACATCGGTGAGGCGGTGCTCTGCAGGTATCTTCTGTTGTGTATAGAAGAACTCCACGAGGCTGAGTACTGTGAGCTAAACTTAGTGTGACCTTAGTCTTCTTTATCACAACTCCAGCGTGCCTAAACAACATGGCAGCCAACCTTTTATACTGGCCCTGCACGTGTGTGCAGGTGACCATTAGGACTCCAACAGTCGTGTCCTCTGGTGACAAGTATTACATAATTACAAACATAACATCACTGCCCCCCGCCCCCGCACAAAGTCTTCGGTACAAGTTATTTACAAGTTGAGGCGGTCCGGAGCCCTTCGTTCCCTGGTTGATCGTCTAAGTTCAAACCCTGGCGTGTGTGAGTTGGTCGGACCATTGCTGCACTGCACCGCGGCTGGTCTGACCGGACTGTCAGGAACGGTGGGTTCATCCTCGCGATTGACAGCGAGGTCGATTGCTGGTTGTGTGTGTGTTGGTGGATCGTCGATGGTGATGTCCTCTTCAAGTTGTTCCTGGTTGTCAGTAAATCACAATTTGGTCTGATCTAAATGCTTTCTGCATGTTTGGCCATTTAACAGTTTGATTTTAACACCCTATTCCCTTCCTTGGCCAAAACAGTGCCAGCAACCCACTTGGGACCATGACCGTAATTCAGGACAAACACAGGGTCGTTAACATCAATGTCACGTGAAACAGACGCGCGACCGTGGTACATGATCTGCCGGTGTCGCTGGGTTTCCATGTGATCATTAAGAACCGGGTGGACTGAGGAGAGCCTGGTTTTGAGGGCTCTCTTCATTAACAATTCTGCCGGGGGAATCCCGGGAAGCGAGTGGGGTCGCGTGCGGTGACTGAGCAGGATGCGAAAAGCGGTTCGGCAGGGAGCCGTCCGTCACACGTTTCATGCTCTGCTTCATTGTTTGGACTGCTCGCTCTGCTTGACCGTTAGACATGGGCTTGAACGGAGCAGACCTGACATGCTTGATGCCATTGCGGGTCATAAACACGTTGAATTCCGAGCTGGTGAAACACGTTCCATTATCGCTGACAAGGACGTCGGGCAAGGCATGGGTGGCGAACATAGCCCGGAGGCTTTCAATGGTGGCAGTGGACGTGCTGGATGACATGATTATGCATTCAATCCATTTGGAGTAAGATTCCACTACCACTAAAAACATCTTTCCGAGAAAGGGGCCGGCAAAATCTACGTGGATCCTGGAACACGGTTTGGAGGACCATGACCACAGACTCAGTGGAGTCTCCCTGGGTGCATTGCTCAGTTGCAAGCAAGTGTTGCACTGTTGCACGCATGACTCCAAGTCCGAGTCAATGCCGGGCCACCAAACATGCGACCTGGCAATTGCCTTCATCATGACATTGCCTGGGTGGGTACTGTGAAGAGGGACGTCACCAAGATGCAGGTTGCTGATTGGAGCGTGGGCAGGTACTGCAGGAGCGGCGACGTCAGGGCGAAGGAGCAGCGAGAGATTGTACAGGGATGTGTGCAGGGCCCAGGAGAGGCGCGAGTTCAGGGCCCAGAAGAGGCGAGGGCCCAGGAGCAGCACAGGCCAGCCCACACTGCGACATGGGTGCACATTAGGTCCGTGCAGCAGAGCTGGTTTCCAGTCATCTTGGTTAATCCTTGCCACTGGACCAAGACCGAGCTCTGTTAAGCCCGTGTAGTGGCTGGTGTGCAACGGCCACCATTCGTTCAAAAAAATCCAAGCACAGGCATCTTCCACCCTTCAAGATTTAGTCTGGATCTGGAATGTTAGGTCCTTCATTGAAGCACCTTTGAACTTTTTGACGTGGAAGCAAGTCATCCTCGATTCGAGGGATTGTCTTTGATGATGACTGTGTAGAAAACATAGAAAACATAGAAAATAGGTGCAGGAGTAGGCCATTTGGCCCTTCGAGCCTGCACCACCATTCAATATGATCATGGCTGATCATGCAACTTCAGTACCCCATTCCTGCTTTCTCTCCATACTCCTTGATCCCTTTAGCAACAAGGGTCACATCTAACTCCTTTTTGAATATATCTAACAAACTGGCCTCAACAACTTTCTGTGGTCGAGAATTCCACAGGTTCACAATTCTCTGAGTGAAGAAGTTTCTCCTCATCTCAGTCCTAAATGACTCACCCCTTATCCTTAGACTCTGACTCCTGGTTCTGGACTTCCCCAACATCGGGAACATTCTTCCTGCATCTAACCTGTCCAATCCTGTCAGAATGTTATCTGTTTCTTTGAGATCCCCTCTCATTCTTCTAAATTCCAGTGAATATAAGCCTATTCGATCCAATCTTTCTTTATATGTCAGTCCTGCCATCCCGGGAATCAGTCTGGTGAATCTTCGCTGCACTCCCTCAATAGCAAGAATGTCCTTCCTCAGATTAGGAGACCAAAACTGTACACGATATTCAAGGTGTGACCTCACCAAGGCCCTGTACAAGTGCAGTAAGACCTCCCTGCTCCAATACTCAAATCCTCTCGCAATGAAAGCCAACATGCCATTTGCCTTCTTCACCGTCTGCTGTACCTGCATGCCAACTTTCAATGACTAATGAACCATGACACCCACGTCTCGTTGCATCTCCCCATTTCCTAATCTGTCACCATTCAGATAATATTCTGCCTTCCTGTTTTTACCACCAAAGTGGATAACCTCACATTTATCTACATTATAATGCATCTATCATGCATTTTCCCACTCACCAAACCTGTCCAAGTCACCTTGCAGCCTCCTAGCTTCCTCCTCACAATGCCACCCCGCTTAGTGTCATCTGCAAACTTGGAGATATTACATTCAATTCCTTTGTCTAAATCATTAAAGTATATTGTAAATAGCTGGGGTTCCAGCACTGAACCTTGCAGTACCCCACGAGTCACTGCCTGCCATTCTCAAAAGGACCGGTTTATTCCTACTCTTTGCTTCCTGTCTGCCAACCAGTTCTCTATCCACGTCAATACATTACCCCAATACCATGTGCTTTAATTTTGCACACTAATCTCTTGTATGGGACCTTGTCAAAAGCCCTTTGAAAGTCCAAATACATCACATCCATTGGTTCTCCCTTGTCCACTCTACTAGGTACATCCTCAAAAAATTCTAGAAGATTTGTCAAGCATGATTTCCCTTTCATAAATCCATGCTGACTTGGACCGATCCTGACACTACTTTCCAAATGTGCTGCTATTACATCTTTAGTAATTGATTCCAACATTTTCCCCATTACCGATGTCAGGCTAACCGGTCTATAATTCCCTGTTTTCTCTCTCCCTCCTTTTTTAAAGTGGGAGAGGAAGTGATCCAGAGTCTATAGAATGTTGGAAAATGACCACCAATGCATCCACTATTTCTTGGGCAACTTCCTTAAGTACTCTGGGATGCAGACTATCAGGCCTTGGTGATTTATTGGCCTTCAAACCTATCAATTTCCCTAACACAATTTCCTGACTATTAAGGATTTCCTTCAGTTCCTCCTTCTCGCTAGACTCTCGGTCCCCTGTTATTTTCGTAAGGTTCTTCGTGTCTTCCTTCGTGAAGACAGAACCAAAGTATTTTTTCAATTGGTCTGCCATTTTGTTGTTCCCCATTATGAATTCACCTGATTCTGACTGCAAGGGACTTACATTAGTCTTAACTAATCTTTTTCTCTTCACATATCTATAGAAGCTTTTGCAGTCAGTTTTTATGTTCCCTGCAAGCTTGCTCTCGTACTCTATTTTCCCCCTCCGATTTAAACCCTTAGTCCTCCTCTGCTGGATTCTAAATTTCTACCAGTCCTCAGGTTACGTATAAACGTTTCCTGCCGTTTTTTGGCAAAACCACACAATTAACGCATAAGAGACAATTCAACTGGATGGAGATTTCATCTTTACGTCGGTGAAAGGGCTTAATTTCATCTCGCATTTCCCCGGGAACTGCCGACCAGTTCCCATTTAGGACGCTGCCCAGGTCCTGATCTGGCAAGCCGTGACGGGTGACCCCTCGCTCTCAAAAGCATCCATGACCAGGAGCAAGTCTGTGGGCTGCACCATTTCAACCCCAGTGGTGGTTAATGGTAGCCGGCTGAGAGCATCGGCACAGTTTTCAGTGACTGGTCTGTGGTGAATAACATAGTCATGGGTGTTAGTGCCCATCTTTGGATGCGGGATGAAGCATTGGTGTTTCTACCTTTGCTCTCTGAAAACAGCGAAATGAGCGACTTGTGGTCAGTTTCAAGTTCAAACCTACGTTCAAATAGGTATTGGTGCATTTTCTTAATCCCATATACACATGCTAATGCCTCTTTCTCGACCAAACTTGAGGCTCTCTTAGCCGTAGACAGACTTCTGGACATGTATGCAACAGGTTGGAGGTTGCCTGATACAGCGGTTAGGTCCAACTTGGTGAACGACTTCCCCCCGCACCCCCCCCGTCCCCCCCCCACCACTAACATTGCGAACAGGTCATCTGCGTTGGGCAGCGAGTACTGGTCCTGTAGTGAGACTCGGTTAATCGTTACCTTGTAGTCTCCACAGATTCTGACCTTTCCATCGCTTTTCAACACCGGAACAATTGGACTGGCCCACTCGTTGAACTCGACTGACGATATGATTCCTTCACGTTGGAGTCTGTCCAATTCGATCTCGACTTTCTCCCTCATCATGTACAGAACTGCCCGAGCCTTGTGATGGACGGGCCGTGCATCAGGGCCGAGATCGAACTGTACCTCGGCGCCTGTGAAGTTGCCGATGCCTGGTTCGAATCGTGAGGGAAACTTGCTCAGCACTTGAGCACACGAGGCATCATCCATTGAAGATAGTGCTTTGCTGTCGTTCCAATTCCATCTAATCTTTTCTAGCCAGCTTCTGCTGAACAGCGTTGGGCCATTGCCTGGAACAATCCACAATGATAGGTCATGCACAGCTCCATCATACGATACCTTCACTGCCGCACTTCCAATGACTGGTATGAGCTCTTTGGTGACGGTACGCAGCTTTGCATTAATCGGGCTCAATTTGGGCCTTTGTGCCTTATTGCCCCACAGTTTCTCGAAAGCTTTCTGGCTCATTATTGACTGACTCGCACCCGTGTCCAACTCCATGGATACTGGAACTCCATTTAATTTGACTTTCAGCATTATAAGAGGGTTCTTGGTGGTGAAGGTATGTATCCCATGCACTTCTTCCTCGGGTTGAGTTGCCTGTGCTGCGTGATCCACGCTGGATTGATCATCCTCTGCCACGTGGTATGTCGCAGCACGTTTGCACATTCGCTGGAGGTGCCCCATTGTTGCGCAGCCTTTGCACATGTAATGCTTGAATCGACATTGATAGGCCCGATGATTACCCCGGCAGTGCCAACACGGTGCTAATGGATTCACAATCACCCACGATCGCGGACTCTGAGTCATCACAGGTCTTGCAGCCGCAGATGTATAGGCCCTGCCATATGCAGTTCGGCCTGCTCGCGACGTCATTTTATGCACAGTACTTGCCGGTAAGATTCGATGTTGAGAAGATACCTGTTTGGTGTTATCATCCGTGACCATGCATGCTTGGTCGATCGCGATAGTCCTGCTCAGATCTTGGGTTTCGGCAGTCAGCAGCTTCAGAGAATGACCTCGTGGCTGATGCCCAGCATGAAAAAGTCCCTCAGCATTTGCCCCAACGCAGCTCCAAAATCACAAGGTCCCGCGAGGCGTCTCAGGGTGGCGACATAATCCGCCATGTCCTGGCCCCTGGAGCGATGGTTTGTGTAAAAACGATACCTGGCCATGAGGATGCTCTCCTTCGGCTTGAGGTGGTCTCGAATCAGCGTGCACAACTCTGTATATTCCTTCTCCGTTGGTTTTGTCGGTGCAAGCAGATTCTTGATGAGGCCGTATACTTTCGGCCCACAGACGGTGTGGAGAACCGCAATGCGCTTGACCGCGTTAGTGTCTCCTTCCAGCTCGTTGGCCACGAAGTACTGGTCGAGACACTCGACGAAGGCTTCCCAATCATCACCCTCTACGAATCTCGCTCATATTCCAACGACAGCTATGGTTGCGTGAAGGTTCGTATTCTGTTACTCATCGCCAATTGTTCGGTAGGGAAGAACTCCACGAGGCTGAGTACTGTGAGCTAAACTTAGTGTGACCTTAGTCTTCTTTATCACAACTCCAGAGTGCCTAAACAACATGGCAGCCAACCTTTTAGACTGTGTGCTGGTGACCATTAGGACTCCAACAATCGTGTCCTCTGGTGGTAAGTATTACATAGTTACCTACATAACATCTGTCTTAAATTTATTCAATGTCCCAGCTTCCACAGCTCTCTGAGGCAGCGAATTCCACAGATTTACAACCCTCTGAGAGAAGAAATTCCACCTCGTCTCAGTTTTAAATGGGCGGCCCCTCAGATTAAGATTATGTCCCCTAGTTCTAGTCTTCCCTATCAGTGGAAATATCCTCTCTACATCCACCTTGTCAAGCCCCCTCATAATCTTATACATTTTGATAAGATCACCTCCCATTCTTCTGAATTCCAATGAGTAGAAGCCCAACCGACTCAACCTTTCCTCATAAGTCAACCCCCTCATCTCTGGAATCAATCTAGTCAACCTTCTCTGAACTGGACTCAGCGATCTAGTACACCATCCCTCTAGTCCTCATGATGCTCCCAACTGAAATAGGTGGGACTGGGATTGAGCCTGTTGTGGGTGGTGATATGTGGGATGGGATGGTGTTCCTGGCCCTGCCCAGCTCTCCGGTCTCAGTTTCCTCTTCAGCAGACCATTGGGTGTCCCTGTAGAAAGGTGCTGCAATAAAGCTGGTTGGGGGACTTGCCCGAGGGTCCTCCATGGGCTAAACGGTCAGGGCAGGGATTCTCGAGGCAGCCCAAAGATGAGAGAAGAGATCAGGGATCACAAGTTACCTCCTTACCCTCTTCCCCTACCCACCATCTCCTGGACAAGTCACAGGCCCCACCCTATCTCACTGAATCCCAATGGAAATAGGTTTGTATCACTCCATGATTCCTCTGGCCTACTTAAAACAGGATTCATTCATGACAAATACTACCAGGGGCCGCACAAATACACGCACTTGCTTGAATCCCTGGCCCTGCATTTAAACTGGCCTACTTCAAAACAGATCCTATTCATTGTAGTTCCTGTTGCAGTATGCATTACTTGGCACTTGCCTGTAGTATAATCTGTCTGCTATTTCTTGGCCTATTTGGTTAATTTGTTGAGAACTCCATATGGGGCTAGACTTTCCAATAAGATTGGGCGATATTTCCGGCCTTAGTGACTTTTTATTTTTCAGGATCGCTGGAATATCGCCCATTTTTTTGTCCGCTAGTTTCGGCTTTTTATTTTCTCATGTCTACCCTTCTGTTCTAATAACCTCAATTATGTTTTGCAGGTCCCGAGACTCCCGAGGCACAAAGGGAGGCCCCTCAATGAACGCCTGTGCCATTGCAGGTGGTCATCACCACGGGTCCGGAGGAGACTACTGAGGAGGAGGAAGATGACCAATTGTCATCTGTTGTACCCGTGGCCACGTCTTCATCGACGGATGAAATAGCGGGGCCAAGCGGCTTGCAGCAGGCCACTCCGAGGCGTACAGTGCACATGCCGACCCATGGAGGTTGAGTCAGCGAGGTAGGCACGCACTGCGATGGTGCGTCGACATAGGTCGAGAGCTCCTCCAGGCGATTGGTGGGTTGACCGGAAACATTGCCGCAATGTCCGCACGAATAACGGAGGGCATGGAGCGGATAGTTGTGGCAATGGGCCAAACGACCGACGCTGTCCATGCCTTGCGGCATCCCAAGGAGCTGTCCCACCAACCACCCGGACAGATGTGAGTCAGGAGGAAGAACTTCCTTCTGACTCGGAAAACGTTTCTTCCAAAACGTCTTCTCCTCCTGCCACTGAGGAGATTCTGCCAACGTCACACAAAGTGTTCATTTATGTGCTGCTGACGCAACGGGTTTGCAGCTGCGTAACTACCACGGGGCTTTTCCAGTCTTGCAGTGGGTGCCGTGGGGGATGGGTTCATCGCCAGGCTGATTGTCCTCCCCAAGGTCCTCCTCCTCTTCCTCATCCTCCTCTTCCGGCGGTCCCATCTGATCATTGTTGTCCTCTCCTGATAGCTGGGTTATGCAACATGCAGCACACCACAATAAACTCAGTGCGCTGCTCAGGGTGGTATTGTGGGTTGCCTCCTGAGTGGTCCAGGCATCTGAAGCCCTGCTTAAACACTCCAATGGCTTTCATTGTAGTGCTTCTCGGCTTCTGTCTGGGGCTTACGCAGGGGGGTCATGAGCCAGCTGGCAAGGCCATGTCCTTTATCCCCCAGCATCCAACTGTGACCTTGTGGCTGACCCTAAAACAGGTCAGAGACAGTAACCTCACGCAAGATGTGCGCATCGTGGATGCTGCCTGCAAAATTTGCATTTACTGCCATGATTATTTGCTTGTGGTCGACAACAAGCTGCACATTCAGGGAGTAGGATCCCTTTCGGTTCCGAAACAGCTCTGCACCCTGTAAAGGTGCTCGCAGGGCGATGTGTGTACTATCGATTGCTCCCTGCACCTTGGGGAAGTTTGCTATTCGCGAGAAACCCAAAGCCCTCTCAGTCTGTGCCTCCCTGGTCATAGGGAGCTTATGAAGTCCATCCTTCGTGTGTAAAGGGCTTCAGTCACCTGTCGAATGGAGCAATGTGTGGCGTGCTGAGTGATACCGCAAATGTTGCCAGCTGAGGCCTGAAAGGAGCCCGATGCGTCGTACGAAAGTGTCGCAGTAACCTTAACCTCAATGAACAGTGTGGTCCTGATGGTGTTGGTAGGCTGCAGATGTCCATTAATTAGCTGGCGTATCTCACTGATGACCTCGTTTCGGAAGCACAGCCTGAAGCACATGTTATCGGACAAGTTCAGGTCTGATTACTTTTCCCTGTAAATGCGTTGGGTGTAACGTCTCCTCCTCCGCAGCAGTCTGCCATCCCTTTGATTGGGCACATAATGTTCAATATACCTTCTCCCATCTTCAGTCTGCAGCATGTGATTAGAGACCAATACTGGTTGAGAAATTACAGGCCCATCACTATAAATCGCTATAAATGCCCTTCATTTGTCCTCAACAGATACAAATGTGATTAGATGATTGGAAAAAGTCAAAATGGCCCTTAAAATCACTCACAAATTGATTCTCCTCACAAACACTCGAAGCAGCCTTTCAGTACAGATCCTCCGACTTTCAAAAAGGCGTCGGTAGTGCCGAGTTATGCCGAGTAGTGCCGACTTAAGGTCAGGTCAGTGCAGCTTTATTCAGCGACTTTTTCGGCCAGCGACCATTTCGGTGAAGTGTGGGCGAAATGCCGAAAGTTGCAGTGGTGATCATCTGGGCAATAATCGGGCGCAAGTTTCCATTTTCAGCACTGTTCTCGGCCTTGCACGTGGATCACCTCATATTTTTTTTTACATTCGGCCACGCGATGCTGCACATTCATGTGTGCCGAAAGTTGGGCTGGCGATAAATGGGCGATAATCGGGCGCTAGTTTCCACTTTTTAGCAAAAATGGGCGATAGCCTGCATCTCAGCGATAAATGGGCAATAAATGGGCGATAAATGGGCGATGATGTGCTGAAAGTCTAGCCCCATAGGTTCTGGAACGGTTCCCGTGGACTGGAAGGTCACTAATGTAACACCACTATTTAAGAAAGGAAGGGGAGAGAAAACGGGGAACTACAGACCAGTTAGCCTGACATCAGTAGCAGGGAAAATACGAGAATCTATTATTAAGGGCACTGAGAAAATAATAATAGCATTGGGCAGAGTCAACATAGATTTATGAAAGGGAAAACATGTTTGACAAATCTGTTTTGAGTTTTTTGAGGTGGTAACTAGCAGAATAGATCGGGGGAACCAGTGGATGTGGTCTGTTTGGATTTTCAGAAGGCATTCGATAAGGTGCCACACAAGAGGTTATTGAACAAAATTAGGATTCGTGGGATTAGGGGTAATATATAAGCATGGATTAAGGATTGGTTAAAGGATGGCATTGGAAAAATGTTGTTAAAGAAGCAGTAGCATGACATTTGGAAAAACATAATTCAGTCAGGCAAAGTCAGCATGGATTTATGAAAGGGAAGTCATGTTTGACAAATTTGCTGGAATTCTTTGAAGATATAACGAACAGAGTGGATAAAGGGAACCAGTGCATGTGGTGTATTTGGACTTCCCGAAGGCATTTGACAAGGTGCCACATCAAAGGTTACTGCACAAGGTAAAAGTTCACAGGGTTGGGGGTAATATATTAGCATGGACAGACGATTGGCTAACTAACAGAGAACAGAGATTCAGGATAAATGATTCATTCTCGGTTGGCAATCAGTAACTAGTGGGGTGCCGCAGGGATCAGTGCTGGGACTCCAATTATTTACAATCTATATTAACGACTTGGAAGAAGGGACCGAGTGCAATGTAGCCAAGTTTGCTGGCGAAACAAAGATGGGAAGAAAAGCAATGTGTGAGGAGGACACAAAAATCTGCAAAAGGACATAGGCAGGCTAAGTGAGTGGGCAAAAATTTGACAGAAAGAATATAATGTTGGAAAGTGTGAGGTGATGCATTTTGGCAGAAAAAAAATCAAAAAGCAAGTTATTATTTCAATGGAGAAAGATTGCAAAGTGCCACAGTACAGCGGGACCTGGGGGTACTTGTGCATGAAACACAAAAGGTTAGTATGCAGGTACAGCAAGTGATCAGGAAGGCCAATGGTATCCTGGCCTTTATTTCAAAGGGGATGGAGTATAAAAGCAAGGCTGTCTCGCTACAGTTATACAGGTTATTGGTGAGGCCACACCTGGAATACTGCGTACAGTTTTGGTTTCCATATTTAAGAAAGGATATCCTTGCTTTGGAGGCAGTTCAGGGAAGGTTCCCTAGGTTGATTCTGGAAATGAGGGGGTTGACTTAAGAGGAAAGGGTGAGTAGGTTGGGCATCTACTCATTGGAATTCAGAAAAATTAGAGGTGATCTTTGTAAAGTCCTGTCCCCTCAGTACAGATTCACACAAGGCATGAAGTGAAGTCAAGGTCACTCTGGACCTGCACCTTTATTTCACAGCTCTGGAATGCTGCACTTGCCTGAGACCTGTCCTTACATACCTGTCTCTTGCAAGTGCACCCCTGGTGGTAAGGTATGCTGGTGGTTACAGGTCATATCTTATTACAGTCATGTATCGCGTGTTAGGATACAGTTATATATAATAATGTAAGATACATGACAATCTTATCGAAACGTATAAGATTATGAGGGGGCTTGACAAGGTGGATGCAGAGAGGATGTTTCCACTGATGGGAGAGACTAGAACTAGGGGGCATGATCTTAGAATAAGGGGCCGCCCATTTAAAACTGAAATGAGGAGGAATTTTTTCTCTCAGAGGGTTGTAAATCTGTGGAATTCGCTGCAGAGAGCTGTGCAAGCTGGGACATTGAAGGGATTTAAGTCAGAGATAGACAGTTTCTTAACTGATAAGGGGTTAAGGGGAGCGGGCAGGGAAGTGGACCTGTGTCCATGATCGGATCAGCCATGATCGTATAAAATGGCGGAGCAGGCTCGTGGGTCCGTATGGCCTACTCCTGCTCCTATTTCTTATGTTCTTATGTTCTTATGACTACTGCCCCACTGTTGATCTGAGCGTCCAGCACTCCAAACC